>NC_091126.1:166458177-166758177 GCF_040183065.1 Periplaneta americana | reverse complement strand
CCAAAGTGTCCCTTTGCACCAAAGTGTCGACTGTGCAACAGAAAAGTGATACTTTGCGTCTTCCAAAGGACACTTTAATCGAAAGTGTCGACTATGAATACCAGCCTTACAAAAAAAAAAGCCTTATTAACATACATTTATGCTGTATTTAGAAACATAAACATACGATATACGATGGTCAACATAAAAATGAAAAAATATTTCAGTAGTTATAAAGTAAAAAAATAATGAGTGCGATAAATTGATTTTTTTTAGGAAGTAGCTTCTCAAATGCGGACTCTATATTCTATACACAGACAGTGTTATCATTTTCAAATTCAAGGAGATTTCGCATGGCAATCTGAGATGAGAAACTCAATTGACAATAATACGAGGTTTGCAAATGCTATAAAAATTTGAGCGCTTCTTTTGAAAGCTCGAGATTCTTGCATTCTTTTGATCCAAAACTGGTCTATACTCTGTGGAAAAAAAATCTAGTATCAACATTCCATCAGTAGGTACCTATTTCAACGAGTCTTTCCTTAATATTTATTGTAATTTCAGCCAGCTGAACACAACTGTCTAGAAACAGATTCTGTATCCATCTGTGGCTGTCATAATTGTTTTGCATTTCTTCTGGATAATACTAAAAAAAATTGTCTAAAATTGTGCAAACTTAATTGCATCTCTGCAAAAATAAACTCAGCATTTGTCTATCATATGGTATGTAGTTAAATTTTCCATGCATTTTTTATTACACTGGAATGAATAAAATTTCTTTTTGTCCAGTGATGTTGATCAGAAATCAAGTTTCCTTGTAAGTCAGTCGATTTTATCTCTGACTGTTATTATGTTAACATCATGGAATTCCAAACTACTATTAGAAGTGCGTAAGAGTTAAAAAACTATATGAACCAAGAAAACCAGTTGAAGAAGTCATAGTGAATTGGAAAATAGGTTTGTATATTCCGATTTCTCATCTTGTAGGTACAGGGTACTAGTACATTAGAAGTTGTGTGGTATCCAGTGGTTTAGAGTAAAATATAAATATATTTTTTTTCGATTTCACAGAGATTTTTATTTTTCGAATGGGGTTAAGTACCGGTATGGTAGTGTGGGTTCACAAACAAAAGTATCGTCCAAAAGAGGATCAAGCCTTCATAAAGTCTTAGGCCTGGTTGCAGAAACGCAAATCAAATCAGTCCCTGATCGCCAAACAGTTGATGTCTGATTTATTTGATTGTTCATTGCGTTGCACAAACGTGAATCTCCAATCAACTTGTCTCAATTTACTAGTTGCTGATTTGAGAAAGAAATACATTTGACAACAGCGCTATTTAGCAACCATAGCCAATTTGATGCTCTTTAAAAGTCGAGAAACGAATGTATCAAGTGGGTGGTGACTAGGAAAACAAGTGAATGTTCAAGTGAATGTTTTGCTGTTTTGTTGCTTTTTGTAGAAAGGAAACAGGCGGGTTCTATTTGTATATAGACTACAATATAGTGAAAAAAAAAAAAATAAAAAAAAAACGTGAGGGGGCTTCTGTTGTGGGATTTGCATGGCCTCCATAACCCAAAATAATTCCATTTCCCATATCTCTGTTTACAAATGGAGCTCGTAACCTACTCATTAAAAATATTGTGTTGCCATGTGTAGAACCCTGTCAACGGGCTACAACATTCCAGAATTTCAATGATGGTGTAGACTACATATTGCCTGTATATTCACAGAAAAGAAACCTTTTCTATTTCGATAAAGTTCGGCATCATTTCAACCAGGTGATTGGATGGGGGTGTGAGCAGTCTATAGTATACAACCAATATTAGGCTACTCTTGGAAATCCTGACATGGCTGAAGATTCTCTCTGGATTTCAAATCGTTCCCTGTTTGAAGTTTGGGGATTTATGAGACCCTGCCATAACAAAGCAATTTCATACGTAACATTCCTAACTACTCGGCAAAGAGTTGATTTGTGGACCCTAACAAGATAACCCAAGATCGCCTGAAAAATTCCAACAGCATAAAATCTCAGCATTATTAGAACTTGGTTCATAGGAGAAAGTGGAAGGTTTCAATTTGTCTGTCTGCATATATTTGTTTCAATTTTTGAAAGTAACAAAAAACACGAATCCTTACTTAATCTAAATCTTGCTCAAATTTTCTGTCATTATACATAAAAACAATTCATGTCTAGCACGGAAACGCCTTCTTCTTAATAATATTTTTTTCATTCTAAAATTTCATCAGAAGAATCCATTATGTCGAAAACAATATTGTTACGCTATAACTATTTACTATATACATTACAATAACTGCATTATAAACAGAACAACATAAATAGCCTACTTGATCGATGATCAGTGACTTAACCAGCAAAAATCTGTTGATCAAATCTGATGGAAGACTGATCTCCAATCAAACACTGACTGTTCTTTCTGCAACAGAAATAGAACTGATGGCCAATCAAACCCTCCTTGATTGCCAATCATATTTTGATCGGTGTTTCTGCAACCGGGCCATAAACTATTACGATTTTACAGGAAACTGAACAGAACAGAGTACTTCAAATTGCATGGAACAGTACAAGAGTACTAATGTAACTTGAATTTCAAGAAACATTGGAAATTTGTGTTGCTGTATGTTGGCTAGGTCCACCTGTGTCTGCCCACAAGTGGAGAAACCAGGTTATACTGCTAATATTCTATTACAATTTTTCACTACAATACAACACTCACCTTGCTCAGCAATCTCAATTTCTCTGCGTCCAAATGCATGCTGGCTGATATTCCTGACACAGAAGTCTGAGAATCCCTGTGAGTTCTTTTGAATACGTTCTCTTGGGGATACGTCTTCATCATCAGAACTGCTGCCTGTGTAAGATGCTAAAAATGTTCACATATACGATATTATTAGTTTCATGTGTGTGTTTGTATATTTTTCTTTTCTGCCCCGATAACTGTTCTATCAAATCAACATAGCCGTAAGTATAAGCATTACTGTTATAGGCTAATTCAAGAACTTACCAGTGACATTAGAATGAAAATGTTGCTGTCTTCACTCAGAGGCATTGGGATGGTAAGATTGTTGTTCATTAAAACGCAAAGGTTTGAGACAATATAATAAAAATAAACAAATTTATATACATATGATTAAGTGAATCTTGCACACTTCTACGCTGTCAGTCAAAATTTACTCCAAGATTTTCGTCAGTCCTAACAAAGTTGTTGTTGTTGTTATCTAATGCTGGGCTTTGGCAACGAAGCCATTAGCGTTCTTGCTCTCCAATATTTCTCTGTGGTGGATCCATCAGGTAGAACTTCACTGATTTGTAGATGATCTTCAGTCATTTCTTCTTCTTTGTTGCATAGAGGGCAATTTGGATTTGTGTAAATTCCTATTTTATTCAAGTGTTTGGCCAAATAATCGTGTTCTGTAAGCAGTCTGAATTTTGTTACTGCAGATTTACGTGGGATTTCTGAAATAATTTCTGGTTTTTTTATTAAAATGCTCCATTTTTTATCTTTGGCTTTGGTACATAGTGCTTGGTTTTGCTTGATTTTATATTTATTTTTAATTAGTCTTTTGATGGATGTAAAAGGTATGCTTATATTTGTATTCTGAATTAAATTGGATCCTTTTCTGGCAAGAAAGTCAGCAGTTTCATTTCCAGCAATTCCGCAATGTGCAGGTATCCATTGCAATTGAATTCTTTTCTGTAGTTTTTGAAGTTGTTGGATCATTTTGTGACATTCTTTAATTTGGATTGACATCATTTTATATGAATTTATTGCATATAATGCTGCTTTAGAATCAGAGAGAATGACAGCATTTTGAAATTTATCTATTCTGTATAGTAGGCGTTGGAGTAAGATATGAATAGCCATTATTTCCGCATAAAAATTTATTGTATGATATCCTGCTGGTTGATAAAATGAGAATAACGCACACGTAATTCCTGATCCTGAGTTGTTATCGATAGTAGACTCATCTGGTGGGTATCTATTGTTCACAGCTTCTAATGCTAGCGCTTTTAGTACAGGTTTGGAAGTTTCAGATTTTGTAACTGGTTCTTCTAAATCTAGTTGAATGTTAATTGGTTCGAAGGTTAGAGGGTTTTCTCTGCTTAAAATGTTTTCTTTAGATTTAGGGAGATTCAATCCTTTTTCATTTCCGTGACTTTGGACAGGAAACTTGTTTGTTTTTTCAACTTGGTTGGTTGTAACAGTCTTTTTTCCCATTTTGTTGTTGTTAACCGTAGCATAGTCCTAACAAAGTAATGGTAACAGATACAACAATGCAATGCATGTTGTTTGAAAGAGAAAGTTTCAAGTATTGTTGCATCATATTCCAATACTCTGGTACAGTAGTTTGTTTGTGCAGCCTTGAATGTAAAATAAATGAAGTTATGGTACAGTCAGAATGTGAAAAGAAGCTGAGAAGGTTTACTCTATTCTGGAGCTCAGAAGGACCATCTTCAGTATCACGGTGCAGCACCATTTTCGTGCTAGGTTTCAAGAGAATGCACCTACAGAAAAAAATACACCAGTGGCACCAACAATTTCGAGAGCACAGGAAGTCTCTGCATGTCTGAATGCCCCGGGTGACAAGATGCAAGTGAGGAAACAGTTGATCGAGCAAGAGACGATTTTCACAACAGCCCCATGAAGTCAACCAAGTGAACTGGTCATGCAGCTAACGAAAATCGGTCAGTTCTCGCCTGGCCTCCTCGATCACCGGACTTAATTGTCTTCGACTTTTCTTATGGGGATTTGTTAAAGACACTGTGTGTGTGCTATCTTTGCTCGAGACTTACAGGAAATACGAGCCCAAATTACCACAACTATCACAGAGATGGACATGGCAATGCTGCAATGTGTATAGACTGAATCAGATTACAGAATAGACATCTGCCGTATTATGAGGAGTGGGCATACTTAGCATTTGTGATGTGTTATAAAATTCTGAACTTTTCTCTTTCCATTGCCATTCACTAGCAGTGATATTACGAAATTCCGGAGTAAACTACGACTCATTCTGTATCATTTTCCACATCTGAGTATTAATTAAAATGAGAACAAATCTGCGAGAGATGAACAACTCGCATAGTAATACTTGATACATCATTTTTTATTCTTCTAGAGATAAATTTCTGGGCGTTTTGTGTCTGTGTGTGTGTATATACAAGTACAAATACATACGAAGGTTGGGGCATAAGTCATGACAAGTAATTTTTTTTCAAAGTTAAGCAATGGTATCACGATATGTCATATATCTAGTATGACATCCACAGTATGTTTGTGGTTGGGTCACTTGATGTCAGTGTGAAATTGTTATCACACAGACATCAATGTGAATTCAGTTGTGAGTTGACAGCCATGCTGTGGATCCATACGACGAGTATTTGGATGGCAGTGTGATGTTTATTGCACAGAGAGCGATGTTATGCATAAAGTGTAATGCAGCTGGTGAGTTGATTGTCATGCAGAGTGGATGTGACCCAATGGGTTTTTAGGATGTGTTTGTGCTATAATAGCTATTACAGCCACCGTAATTAACACGAGTAGCATGCATGATGCTGTATCATTTAAGGATGTTTGATTGCTACCCTACCCTATCCTATTCCACTAGTACACAGTAGCACATACACATACACATATCCTGCCTTTCAAGTAGCATGATGCTTGTGTTGTTTATGCATGTTTGATCCCTATCCTACCCTAGCAGTACACATATCCTACTCTTTCATTTGAATATTTCAAAATTTCGAACCGCATCCACATTCCCACAAAAAAATAGTTGCCATGACTTATGCCCCAGCCCTCGTACATAAACCACATACAGACAGACAGAAAGGCACGCGAGCACATCAACACAGAAAGAGGAGAACTGAGATTACAGAGAAAATGAGAAGGATAGAAAGGAGAATGAGGAAGAGCAGCAAGAGAAGCGAGAGAAATAAAGAGAAAAAACGAGCTAAAAAGAAAATGAAGAAATTTTGAAAATGAAAGGAGAAATCCAATTCCAATCTCTGCTGCTTTCATATCTATCTCAGCTTCAATGTCAGCAAATATTGAAATATAATGCAAGATATGTATAAAGAATGAAAGCAGCAGAAGTGAAGTCTAATAGAATAGCAGGACATTCTTAAATTGCGAGAAAAAAAAACGAGGAAGCAACAGCGAAATTAAAAATATGTCCGGTTTAAAACACTGTAACAGATCATAAATGAAAAAGGATACAATATGCGAACTCAATAACAAGACAGACACTATAGGTACCACAGTGGCGGTTCCTCAGGGGAGGGAAGGGAGGAACGTCCTCCTCACATTTTTCTTCTTTTGAAAATAAATACCAAATAAAATATGTGCCTTGAAATTCAATGAAGATTGGATAATTTTTAAGTTCACAGCTATAAGAAAAACTCGGTTGATCGAGTTTTAAACGACGCGCGCTCTGCAGAAAACTGTGAGAAAGATACGAGATTTTCTGTGTGGAGGAAAGGCACTCCATTCCTCCTCTACTGCAGTTAACACACATAGACAACAGCGCACTAGCGGCCAGAGAAAGAAGCAGAGTTTTAAAGCAAGTAAATGAACAGAGAGGGAGGAGATCCTCCTCTGAATCAGCGCACGGGCAGGAAATAGAAACCGACTGGTCGTGCAGCAAGCTCGCTACTGCTGCCACCTAACGATGTTGCATTCAACCGGACTGTAACACATCTAGGAGGAGACACAACACAAACAGTTTTAACGCAACACTATGAAAGACACCATGTAAACTTTTTTTTTAATTATAAGTAAAAAATATTATTCATTGCACTTTATATAGGCTACTATTCATGGTTTGCAACTTTCGTGGATATTTGAAAGTTAAAGTCAGGTTTATGAAAAACAAAGAGGAAGTAGTTCTATGTAGTTGGTCCCTGAAATTCACTTCTATTCATTGTTTACTAGACAAGGCAACAGCCAAGTTGTCAGTTTTGTACAAATATGTTTGAAATTGAAAGTAGGTACTCCAAACTACATCATTTTTAACATAAAAAATTAATTGGCCACCGGCAGCTTTGAACAATAATGATAGTATGACTTTACAAGAACTGACATTCTTCAAAAGCATGTGATACTGAACTTGTAAAATATACATGTGGCAACACAGACCACGTGGGTGGGTGCAGTGTTCTCGCTTTCCTCAGATTATTTCCCATTCCCATTTCCGTAAAACGGTTCCGGTTACAAGTTAGTAGCTAGTTTCTTCCAACACGTGTGATGCTGTAGTGTGCTCGAAAAATGCTACGAGGTTGTGAATTTCCTTGTAATTGTTAATTTGCGCAATTATTCAACAATGAATGGAAGTGAAAACATAATATATTTTGGACAATTTAGGAAATTCAGTTTATAAGAACAGATTATTGCTATACAGAAGAGAAGGCCAACCCCAACACTACTTGGTCTTACACGTATGCATGTAGGCTAATTTGTAGCATGTTTCATTCAAGAAGGTGTCATTTCGTGCTGTTAACTTCTTTCCTCCTCTTAAGAAATATGAGTCCACACCTGTGGAGTAACGGTCAGAGCGTCTGGCCGTGAAACCAGGTGGCCCGGGTTCGAATCCCGGTCGGGGCAAGTTCCCTGGTTGAGGTTTTTTCCGGGGTTTTCCCTCAACCCAATACGAGCAAATGCTGGGTAACTTTCGGTGCTGGACCCAGGACTCATTTCACCGGCATTATCACCTTCCTATCATTCAGACGCTAAATAACCTAGATGTTGATACAGCGTCGTAAAATAACCCAATAAAAAAAAAAAAGAAAGAAATATGCAGGAGCCGCCATTGAGGTACCATAATTACTGAAACTGTATCAACCAAAAGAAAGAAGATATCTACAAACACCAATAAAGTGACTATCAGGCATCTGATGTGAGTTAAGAAATGGACAGTTTCGTGACAGCTACCGGTACATAACGACAAGTTAATGTACAGTATAATACCTGAGCTATAAGAATCAGTTGAAGACGCACTGAGGGAACGACTTCGGTAACGACTGGACTTCTTCAAGGCCCCAGATGACTTTGAGTCCTAAAATAAAAATCAAGACATTCTTATTAATATTTACGTAAAATAGCTTAATTATATTAGAAATCAATGAAAACCTTTAAACCTTAAAATATTAATTGAAAAATGAGTTCTATTCAGTCAATACTTAACATAAAACACAATAAAACATGTTATAATAACATTTACACAGATTTAAAAACAAACGTTTTCGCCAATTTTGATTGGCATCTTCAGGTCATGTAGGTCGAATGGAACATGTTGTAAAAAAAAAGTGAACACTTGGTATATGACATTAAAAACCAAAGTTACAACTGTAATATGTCATATACCAAGTGTTCACTTTTTTTATAACATGTTCCATTCGACCTACACGACCTGAAGATGCCAATCAAAATTGGCGAAAACGTTTGTTTTTAAATCTGTGTAAATGTTATTATAACATGTTTTATTGTGTTTATGTTAAGTATTGACTGAATAGAACTCATTTTTCAATTAACATTGAACTTATCGGAACCAATATGCCTTTGAAATTACTTAAAATATTAATTGTATTATTATTTTCACAGAAATGTTGACAAAAAATATAACAGTTCTTCAAACAACTAAGACACTTAAGATAGTTTACAGAAAATTAACAAAAAAAAAAAAATATATATATATACGGATTTTTATATAATGACATGCGTAAGAGGATAATATTACAAAGGATTTCTAAGAGAGAGATGACATGAAATGTACCGATATTAATCCCCCCCCCCCTCAGTCTATTACAATGTTCAGTGATAATACGCGAAGTAAAGTTTTTTTCCTGTCCCCTTCTAATGGAAAGAAAATTTCACAAAAACTTTCACATGAGACAATACAAGAATCTATCAAAAATACCAAAATATTTTGTTCTGGTTCCGAGACATAATCATATACTTTTTTTTTTGGGGTTTACTTCCAAACCTATCTCTTTACTTGCTTCAAGTTTACTTCCAAACCTATCTCCTTACTTGCTTCAAGTAAAATTTCCGTGTTTTCCCTAATCATGTGTGGATTTTCTCCTAACATATTCACGTCATCCTCATAAACATGCAGCTTGTGTAACCCGTTCAGTTCCATAGCAATAATAATAATAATAATAATAATAATAATAATAATAATAACAATAATAATAATTGATTTATTAACAGGGATACAATGTAAACTACATCTTCCTGTATCCAAAGTGTTTAAATTCTTATCTTCTTCCTCCATTTTTCTCTTGCCTCCCAATCCCATTCTTCCAAGCCTCTCTCCTTCATTCCACTTCTTATATCGTCCATCCAGGTTTTCCTTGGTCTTCCCCTCTTTCCTCTTCCTGGCGAAATCCATTCCAAAATCTGTCTGGGCAATCTTGTTTCTGGCATTCTACGTACGTGGCCATACCATTCTAATTGCTTGTAGCTAACGAAATCTAACAATGTACTATTAACTCCCATTTATTGTCTAATGGTTGTGTTTCGAATTTTTTCCAATTTAGAATGTCTAGTGGAACGTCTAAAACAATTCATTTCAGTGGAGAGGAGTTTCAATCTCAGATTGGTGTTTAAATGCCATGTTTCCGCCCCATATGTTATAGTATTCCTTATTATAGACTTACAGATTTGGAGTTTTGTTTCAGTTGTTATTGTCTTATCCCACCAAACTCCATTTAACATAGCTATTGCCGATCTACCTTTCTGAATTCTATATTTTATGTCACTTTCCTGGCTGTATGTTGAGTTAATTTTTACCCACAAATATTCACCCTCCTCACATCCTTTGATACATCCCATTCCATCTTCCAAAACCAAATCTTTCATTTCCTCCCCACAGGACATATATAGTGTTTCCTCTAAATTTATTTTTAAACCCCATTTATTATATTCTTCTATAAGTTTTCTGGTCATATATTCTATGTCCTCATAGTCCTGTGCTGTAACTAGCTGGTCATCTGCAAATAACACAGTATAAATTGAAGCGTCAGCTGGAACAATGTTGTAAGTTACAAAATTTTCATTTGGCGTGTTTCCGTGTAATAATGTTGTATGTCATGTTACTTTGCTATACTCCTTGGCTTGCAATTGTCCATCAGTGCAGTACGTGAAATTTGTCCACTCAAAAGTTTGCTACCCTCATAAGAACAATGTTGTACGCATAACATTTTTGCAGCTCCTGTAAATTTTACCAAATGTAACTTATAACGTTGTTCCAGCCGACGCTTCAATTGTAGAATTCTCAGTAGGTATTCCCATATCTTTACACTTCTTCCAATTTTGTAAAGCTTGTTGTATATATATCTTAAATAAAGTTGGGGATAAACTACACCCTTGATGTAAGCCTTTTGTAACTAGAAATTCCTCCGAAACATTCTTCCCAATCTTTATCCTAGAGGTTGCATTCTCATATAATTTGCCTGTGGCATTCACAAGAAGTTTATTTTCTATTTTATTCTTTAATACTTTCCATAATAATACAATTCAAAACACCTCTGATTGAGGTTCTGGCTGATATGTACATCTATTATCAGGCAGTATATCTTACCTGATGATGTGTCAAACAAAGAAAAATGTATACTTTTCAAGTCTGATTAGTGAAATATGACACTAATAAGCGACATATGCAATGGGGGAAGGAACTGGCTACTGCCTTATTGGTGTAATTTAAGATGTTGCAACTTGTCTTCAGACTAGTCACCATGCTTGTCCACACACTTGTTCCAATGGTAGGCCAAGGCATCGATGTCAGCATAGAAGAAATTTGCGTCAAGTCTCTGAGGCTACGTCATGACAGCTTCTCTTAGAGAAGACATAAGACCAGGGTGTTTTCTGCAAATTACCTCCCGCAAACACTCTAGTGTATGGCAATAACTGGAAACATTAACTGTCACTCCCCTAGTGAGGAAATCAACCAGAAGCACGCCCTTGTGGTCCCAAAAGACAGTTTCCCCCCTTCCAAACATAAATTCTAGAGACACCCTTGTACCGAAAAAAGAACAGTAGTGGTCAAAGCCCTCACTTAAACTAAGCTCCTGTCAAGCATTTTATATTACTTCCGTTGTGTGAAGTGAAGTCTTCAGTGGAATGAGGGATGGACTTTAGAGTCTGTTCCAAACAAAAAAATCAAACTTCACTGTTATTCACTTGAATAGGTAATTACTGCTGACCTATTTGGTTAGAAAATTATTTAATAGAGCCATTGGTAAAGAAGAAAGTAAAATGCATTTCAAATGATCTAAAAGTTCTTCAAAGTATTAAAAATGACCAAAAATTCCGAAAAAAATATAAAAATGACCTATTAGTATTTGCAATATAAGAAATTACATTTTTACGTTGATATTAACATAGAAATGATTTCTATATTAATAGGCATCGGCCTAATATGAAAAATAAGAAGACGACTTTTCATCAACATCCACCCCCTAGTTATGCCTTATCGCTCGGAAGAGTGAAGTTACCAGTCTCTACAAATGACTCTTAATTACTCAGATTTTCATTTGATGACGTTTTCGCATTTCATTTGTTTTAGCTTCTATTATACGAAATGATCATGAACTGGCGAGGGTGAAAATATCTGGGAAAATGTACACATGAAAGGCAGGGCTGGGCAGTATTTGAAATACATTTGTATGTTGTAATTTGTAAGGATTTTCGAAAGTATTTTGTATTTAAATACATAAAATTGATGTATTTTGTATTTCAAATACTCAAAATACTTTCTTCTTCTTATTGTCCTTCAAGTTTTCGATTTGGATTTGAAGAATGAATTTTTTTGTCTTATTTGTCTACCCATTTCAGATGTGCTAGCCATACACTTAGTTTTCTTGCCACAACTGATTACCTTAATGCCATAAAGAAATCTCCAACAGCATCAAGGATCCATCACCCAACACTTGCTAAATGTTCAGCATTATGGAATGCGTCTAGGAAACTCAGAAATTATATCAGATGTCTTGAAATATTCATTAAAGTTTCCTTGCCCAACTCGATAGAATTCTCTTTATGACTCAATCTCTCAAATACTGCAATTCAAACATGATATAAACAGTATATGTGAAAAACTGGGATTGCCAACCTTCAAAGAGGTCGAGTTTCAGTGCCTTGAAGAATATTGTGCAGTTCTGAAACCCATTGCCATAGCCCTTGATTTTATGCAAAATGATAAGACGTGCTATTACGGCCAACTTTTGTCCACATTAATTTCCCTCAAAAAACAGATTACATATTTTGTTATCTAGTAATCTACGCCATCTATTCCGAGTAACTCCAATGCTAATAAGTTCGCTTTCATCAAGATTTAAAGCGATGTTTGATCTGATCCCAGAAGCTAATTGAGCTAATTTGGCAGCTTGCTTCCACCCATCATTTAAGATGAGGTGGCTACCTGACACTGCATCACCAAATGATAAGAAGAGAACACAGAATATGTGTGTGAAATCAGCTGAGCAGTTCTCTGCTACACCTTGGTCAGTTCAAACGATGAAGATGATGAAAACAATTTTTATGTTTTCAACTCAAGTACAACAGACTTTGAAAAGAAAAAAGAACTTGTCTACTACGGAGTATGAGCTCATACAATTCTTCAATGGCAAAGGGACAACCCTGTGCACTCTAGAGAATTACCCAACAGTGAAACAAGCTTTTATAAAGTATAATACAAGTTTGTGTTCCTCTGCGCCTGTAGAAAGACTGTTCAGTTTTGCAGGATTTATTCATTTATCAGCAAGGGGATCCTTATTTGATGAACGTTTTGAGAAACTGTTTTTTTTTTTAAAGGGAGCAGTAATTATTCAGACGTAGCATAATTTCTTTGCTGACTGGAAAAGGAAGAATTTTCAGTTACAGTGTTTATATAAAACTTGGAGATAAAAATACTTTTAATGTTAATATAATATTTTAGATTTTCAGTAATATTCTTACTTCTTTATATATTGTATCGAGTATTTGAAATACAAATGTATTTTGAGTATTTGAAATGCAAATGTATTTTTGTTAATTTTTTAAAAGTATTTTGTATTTGTATTTGAAATACTTGGATGTCAGTATTTTGCCCAGCCCTAATGAAAGGTAATATTTAGATCTGGATTGAAAGATAGAGATACGTGTAGAATCAAGAACAAGATGCAAATTCTGTGAAAGAGGAAACAAACAGTATATAATTTCAAACAGAGCAACCCTGCTCTCACCCACTGTGTTACGTAAACAGATCGTCTTTCACAAAAGCGCGACTCTATTTCAAAGCTATCATCAAAGCACCCTTCATTACGAATTTCCGCCTTCGCTTCCCTTTCTTGAGAAGAATAAGCCTCATCAGCTAAGGAAGTTTTAATCAGTCCAGTGTAAGTTGTATGGAAGCAGTACACTTCAAGCAAGCACTGAAAGGCCTCGTGCGTATCATAAGCTTACATCCCAATCTACTTTCAGAGCTTCCTTCATTTCATAATGCTGGCTCAACTGCATAAGTGAGAACTAATAAAATTGTAATATTTCGTAGTGTACGCGTAAAAAAAACCTGAGCACATTAAGGATTATGGAGAGATCTCAATAAAAGTGCAATACATCACTAAAAACTTCGTAACTCCCTCAGTTTGTGCGATAGCGTTATGAAATATGGATATCATGCACGTAACATATGAAGCATATATGACAATTTTCATGAAAACTGAAGATCAACTGGGCATCAGTGGCCTAAAGGATTTTAGTAATTTTCATTTTACTAATGTACCATTAAAAAAATGAAGTAGCTAAATTAAATTTTGTGCACTCTTACTTCGTAATATTATAGTCAAGTAATCGTCTGTTAGCATTTTTTCTATGGCACTTGGTTAGCTCATACTTACTTACTGGCTTTTAAGGAACCCGGAGGTTCATTGCCGCTCTCACATAAGCCCGCCATTGGTCCCTATCCTGAGTAAGATTAATCCAGTCTCTACCATCATACCCCACCTCCCTCAAATCCATTTTAATATTATCCTCCCATCTACGTCTCGGCCTCCCCAAAGGTCTTTTCCCCTCTGGCCTCCCAACTAACACTTTATATGCATTTCTGGATTCGCCCATATGTGCTACATGCCCTGCCCATCTCAAACGTCTGGATTTAATGTTCCTAATTATGTCAGGTGAAGGATGCAATGCGTGCAGCTCTGCATTGTGTAACTTTCTCCATTCTCTTGTAACTTCATCCCTCTTAGCCCCAAATATTTTCCTAAGAACCTTATTCTCAAAAACCCTCAATCTCTGTTCCTCTCTCAAAGTGAGAGTCCCAGTTTCACAGGCATACAGAACAACCGGTAATATAACTGTTTTATAAATTCTGACTTTCAGATTTTTTGACAGCAGACTAGATGACAAAAGCTTCTCAACCGAATAATAACACGCAATATTTATTCTGCGTTTAATTTCCTCCCATAAGCCTTGGTTAGCTCAAATGATTTTTTAAAATCATTTTCCAAAACTTATTTTTCTCTGAACAATAAATGATGTGCGAACTGAAAAATATACCAGATAGTCGGCCTGGGTGGCGCAGTCGGTACAGCGTGCTCGAAGTTGCGGGTTCGATCCCGGCCCTGGTCGATGGCATTTAAGTGTGCTTAAATGCGACTGACTCATGTCAGTAGATTTACTGGCATGTAAAAGAAATCCTGCAGGACAAACTTTCAGCACACTGGCGATGCTGATATAACCTTGGCAGTCGCGAGGGTCGTAATTAACTAATCTTTATAAATGTCAGAGAATACAAAAACAAAAATAAATTAAAAAATTGAACTTTTTTTAGCATTTTCGGAAAATGAAACGTGTATTTCTGGATTATAAAGAAGTGTGGCGTGGCACCAATGCATTTAATAATTAATTATTTTGAGGTAGTTCCTGAAGGAATTTCGAAATAAAATTCTGACAAACTATTCTTTCAACATCAAAGGTTAAAATTAAAATAATAATAAATCGAATTGTTTACAATTTTCATTGACATCTCCCCTTAAAAAATTACATTCCCACACAAAGACAAATAGGCCTCCATAGACAAAGTACCACAGAAATTAAAGAAATATTGGTTATTCCCTTATTAATATAGCCATCTGGGAAGTTTCATGGCTCATTCAAAATGAAAATTAAACATAATGTAAGCGTTAACTTAAGAATGTAAACGTTACGGTAAGATCAAGAAGTCAAACCATCATTCACAATGGGAACATAAACAGCAAATATACTTGGTAATCATGGAAACATAACAACGACGTCATTTCCTCATATTCTGTCGTCGAGCGTATTCCGAATCTCACCGGTGAGCAATCCGATGGCATCACGGTGTTCTGAATTCCACCGATGACGTCATTGATGCTCCACCGGTGTCGCACCAGTGCCATCAACCTGTAGAGGTGGTGGCAGTCTCCATCAGCAGCCATCAGTGAATCTGATTGGTTCTTGTATAGGGAGGGAATTAGCAGACGAATAACATCGTGCACTGTTGTGTCATGGCGGTGTGTTCTGCTTTAGTTCTGCTGTATTGTTTGTAATGAGCACAACGTAAAAACAATATGTTAATGGCTTATGAGCGAACATGTCAACGGACCCGTTATTACTACCGGTTCAAGAAATAAATTGTTTATGCTATCTTTTCTTTGAACGAGATGGAAGTACGAAAATTTCGCAAAATTTTGCTAGCGTAGCACAGACAACAACTTGTACAGTCGCCATGACAGCCATCGATCCTTCCAGCAGTTTTGTTCCTTATTTCGCTGCAACGTGACGTCATTGATGCCACCGGACCGGTGAGATTCGGAATACGCTGGTCTACTTCAGCGCTCCACGCAAATCACGTAAGCATAAGCATGAAAGTTTGGAGTTTGCAAACTTTCATGTTAACGTCTTACGGTAATGTTAATGTCAGTGTTTATGTGAATCATTGTGAATGATTTCCATTTGGTAACCTGGCCGCAAACTTCTGTGTTTATGTTACGGTTATGTTCAATTTTCATTGTGAATGGGCCTTTACTTTGTATAACCACACTTTCGATAGAGGTGGATATTCAACTAGTGACGAGGATTAATTATGAATTAGTGAAGAGAATGTAACTTGGCAAGAAATGTTTTATTTTAGAACAACAAAAACAAACGAAAAGAATGGAAGAATTCAGAGTTGGCCTAACCTGCCTTGAAAATCAAATCCTAGACGTTTCATACAAAGTACTATAACTACACATACACATATAGGCCTATTTCAGCATTTTCAAAATTAAAGCCTGGCTTCTGCGTGTCGCCGGGAGTACTTCAGAGGGAGAACTTACACGTCGCTCGCACAGTGCAAGGGCCCGGATCTCTTTTCTAGTGAGGATTGCGGCGCACATCTCTTCTCACTCGCTTTACCCAGACTTTTAACTTCGGCGATTCTGCCCTGCCGCTGTTCCTTCCCCTCATGTGGCAGTTATTAGGTTACGTTCATTTTCGGTTACTCTTCAAAATTCTCTATTGTTCTTCAAACAGAGCTGCAAAGACCTGAATGAGACAAGTAGTCAACAGCCTTGGAGTTCACACATGCACTTTCTCTCAGTCCCAAATTCGCTTGCAAAGACCCCTGATCACGTATCTTCTAGTTATCTCCTCCCATTCCCCTTCCTTCCTTCATTAATTCATTCGATGGAATACCTTAACTTCGTATCGCAAGTAATAAATGTATTATGAAGAAAAATCTAAAGTGACAAATAAAATTGGTGTACACAAATGGCACTAATCGAAGTGGAGTTTCGTAAAAAAAATAGCATTAATTCATGACGCATTCCAGATTTAAAGTAATATTTATTTTGCACTGTTGATCTTTCAGAGGTTGCTAAAACTACTGTTTATTTTGAAATGTCACAAATACGTGACTTCTTCCTGATGAAGGGCGCAGAAGACAGCTACTAAAAACACGAACGCACTTTACGTGCTCCATAAATCATCCCAGGAAATAACCTACTATAGTCGCGACGCTGTTAATCCCGGCGTGACTCCTCCTCTTTGCTTACGTCTTAGGAAGTGAAGGCTCTATAAAGTCTAGGTAGGTAGTATCGTTCGCCATTTTTGTTCTTTCGTTGCCGAGCTACCATACGAGGAATCTATTTGCCACCACTGTTAAACATTATCATATCGTAGCTCCTATGATAATAAATCAAACGCATTGTAATTCAGCAAATAATTGAGCGGCAAGTAACATATTCGTGTGCTTTCTGCGAACGCCAACGAAAGAGCCAAAATGGCGGGCGATCATATTAAGTATTTATCGAGCCTTAAGAACTGAATAACGTCTTCCTCAGCGAATCACAAGACGCACATGTTTAAATGTAGCCGACCTGCAACGCGATTGGCTGTCGGAAATTAGAGCGACGGGACAATAGTTCCTGCTATTGATGTTATCTGAAGGAAGTGGCAGAGTATGAGACTTTGTTTATATAACCGTGCGTGGGTTAAAGTAAACAAACCCAGGCGATCCTTAAGCCTTTGTTGCGTTAAAGACGAACATTTTCTCTGTATAAAAAATGGTACTATGAACCTGTGAATAAAAAACGAGTATTTTCCCTAAATAAAGAATAAAATACAGCAATACATTGATTCAGTGATAGATTTCTGTCCAAGGACAGGTCCTTCACTGCAAACCCAGCATACTCTAATCTTCCCTCTTTTCCGCCTTCCTCTTAATCTCCGCATACATTCCATATCAATGTTTTTTTTTTCATTTGATAATTATTTTTTTCTCCGAATTTTTCTCCCGCTTACCAATCCTTCTAGTGCCTCCTTCAGTAGGGAATTTCGTCTCGGCCAATGACCCAGCGAATTCCTTTTTCTCTTTCTGATTAGTTTCAGCATTATTGTTTCTTCGCCCATTCTTTCTAGCACAGATTCATTTGTTACATTTCTCTCCATTTCACACGCTCCATTCTTCTCCATATCCACATTTCAAATGTTTCTAATCGTTTCTCTTTACTTCGTCTTAATGGCTAGTTTTCTGTCCCATATACAAAGCCACACTCCACACAAAGCACTTCTCTAGTCTCTTCCTTAGTTATTTTTCCAGAGGTCCGCACAATATGCTCCTTTGTCTATTGAGAGCTCCCTCTGCCATTGCTATTCTCCTTTTGACTTCGTGGCAGCAGCTCATGTTAGAGATGAGTGAGGCGAGACATGGCATGTGAGCTATGCGACAGGGGAAATAATAAGCTATCAGAAAGAGAGATTGTTTCGTGACGGTTAATATTATACGAACTTACCGACACAGAATTTCATTCAGACTAAAGCCTATCTTCCCCCCCCCCCATACTCATTAGTGATAATAGCCACGGTACATGATAAGGCCACAGGACAGGTCTTGTCTCCTCTACTATACTGCTTAGAGTACCCCAAGTATTTGAAGGTGTCCACTTGTTCTACTGCCCCATTTCGAATTCGCTCATTTACCTTTTTTAATTTGGTTATTTTCATCCCGCTATTATTTATTCGCTCGTTTTCATACTCTCTCTCGCTATCATAATATTAATACTCGATCACAACGCGATAACACGCTAGAAATTCCACTTCACACATCATCTCTGTATTCCTCATCTTTCACTGTTGCTACCTCTCGTCACTGGAACTCTCTGCCGCCTGAAGTCAAGGGCTGCCGAACATTGAAATCTTTCAAATCCAAGTTAGAAAATTATCTTATGATGAGTTGCCAAACTAACTTACTATTATGACAAGTGTTGTATTGCATGTTTCCACGTATTCACAATTTTTTTATGTTCTAGTGATATTTAACTTATATTTTTGTTTTCATATTTTCCGATGATGGTATATCTATAATGTGATAAGTTGAGCTATATATAATCATAATTTTCCTTACTGTGTGTATTTAAAAATATTGTATTCATTGTATGCTCTGTACTGCGCTATTTTATTACTACTACTATTATTATTATTATTATTATTATTATTATTATTATTACTACTACTACTACTACTACTGTTATTTTTTTATACTTTGTATGTCTCATTTATTTTGACCTGCTGTTCACATTTTATTATGCTTTTTCCTTTCTTTCTGTACATGTTATATATTATGTCCGATTTCTATTTACTTGTTGTTTACATTTTATTATTATTATTATTATTATTATTATTATTATTATTATTATTATTATTATTATCTTATTCAGTTTTGTGTGTAAACTTGTAGTGTACTTTGTAAATTTGTAGTGTTTTTTGTAACGCAGTTCTACTCCTGGTTGAGTATTAGAGAAGCCAGTATGGCCTTAACTCTGCCAGGTTAAATAAATCATTATTATTATTATTATTATTATTATTATTATTATTATTATTATTATTTTACGGCTCTGTATCAACATCTCAAGTTATTTAGAGTCTGAATGAAATGGAGGTGATAATGCCGGTGAAATGAGTGCAGGGTTCAGCACCGAAAGTCACCCAGCATTTGCTCGTATGGGTTGAGGGAAAACCCTGGAGGAAACCTCAACCAGGTAACTTATCTCGACTGGGATTCGAATCCGGGCCGCCTGGTTTCGCGACCAGAAGCGCTAACCGTTACTCCACAGGTGTGGATCATAACTATATTATTCGGTTTGTTTGCATTTATCATCATCCCATACTGCTCAAAGCTGATATTTAGCCCTATTAGCATATTCCTTAGTATCAACACTGATCACATATATAACAGATTGACCATCCCCATGTTAAAATCGGTAACATGTGGAAGAGAGCAACTACTGATCAACACCGTCGACTGAGAACCGCTAAATGAAAATACAGTTGCTCCATGCAATTCAAATGAGTTGTAACGTGACTTCTTACGCAATAGCTTAGATGGCAGCATAGAAAAATTGATAAAAGTTGTTGCCGTCAAAGCCTATAAGGCTAAGCAATCTGTTAAAGCGGGCGCCACCGATATTGGCAAATGGATTTTGTTAACCTGTACTTCAGAGCGAGTTACTCATGGTGCAAGGTCAGCTGATATCTCGTGTCTCAGGTGAAGCAATAGTTGCTAGAGTAAACAAGCCCGAGCCGTGAATACTCGTCTCCAAAAACTACGCACATATCGCAAACTACAGAACTAAAGTATTATATTGTCTTACGTGACCTTGCACAAATCGCTCTAATTATGGAATGGAATTTTCTGGAGGACACTACGACCCAGCACTGCGACCTTTCACGATCTGTTGCGCTAATCCTCAAGCCAGGCGCATTCCCAAACCCACACTGACTGACTACACTAAGGTTAGCTGCGTAGTTCACTGCTGTGGGGTAAAGGTTAGCACGTCTGACCGTGGAACGAGCGGGCCCGGGTTCAAATCCTGGTTGGGGGTTTTCCTCAACAAATTGCAGCAGAATTGCTGGGTTTCGGGTTCGTCATCATTAATTAACATATCATCATCATCATTAGGGCTAGGATTTTGATGAAATTGCATCTTTTTTCTAGTAAGCCAGAAACATATCTGTTTTAGTATTTATGTGTTATGTGATAAACTAAGCGTTTTAAGACATATTTGTTAGAGCATTTTTTGCATATTTTTTGCCTGTTTCAACCCATAAGAGCAGTTTTTGTTTTATTCGGTCATTTTTTAGGCATCTTGATTTAATTTTGGCCATAAATCCCCTTTATTAACGTAAAATAATGTTTATTTCCTTTAATATTTTCTCTTCATATTTTGTCCATTAATACCCATTTATTTTTTATAATATTTTAATCGTTTTTATACACAAATACTGCCATTTTAACGTAGTACATCCCACGTAATGAATGGATCAACCCAATCACCCCTTCAATGTAGACTTCTTTATGCCTGCTAGTTCCGGATGAGTGGCCTTGTGGTGGACTAGCCTACATAGAACTACATCAGGTAAAAACTTAATTAAAGTGTACTACTTAGGAAAAATTATCTAAAATTAAATAAACTTAAATGTTGGTACTAGAATTTAATTTAATTACTTACTTACTGGCTTTTAAGGAACCCGGAGGTTCATTGCCGCCCTCACATAAGCCCGCCATTGGTCCCTGTCCTGAGCAAAAGTAATCCATTCTCTATCATCATATCCCACCTCCCTTAAATCCATTTTAATATTATCTTCCCATCTACGTCTCGGCCTCCCTAAAGGTCTTTTTCCCTCCGGCCTCCCAACTATCACTCTATATGCATTTCTGGATTCGCCCATACATGCTACATGCCCTGCCCATCTCAAACGTCTGGATTTAATGTTCCTAATTATGTCAGGTGAAGAATACAATGCGTGCAGTTCTGTGTTGTGTAACTTTCTCCATTCTCCTGTAACTTTCTCCATTCTCCTGTAACTTCATCCCTCTTAGCCCCAAATATTTTCCTAAGCACCTTATTCTCAAACACCCTTAACCTATGTTCCTCTCTCAAAGTGAGAGTCCAAGTTTCACAACCATACAGAACAACCGGTAATATAACTGTTTTATAAATTCTAACATTTAATTTAATTACTAGTCTAAATATTAAGTAGTACAAAACTTCTTTTTCTACTAAGCCAATTATGTAAGATCACTTTTTAGAGCATTTTAAAGGGCGTTTTTGTAAGATTTTTAGGTCATAAATGCATTGTTTTAGGACATTTTTTCATGATTTATAGGTCATCAAAATCCTAGCCCTACGATCATCATCATCATCATCATCATCATCATCATCATACATGCCATAGCCAGTTCGAGGTGCAGCGTCCTGTACTTATAAAAGAGTACGGCCGTTCGGCTATACAATTATTCACAGAATAGGAGTGGTAAGCACAATAAGCCTCAGGCTGCAGTGTAAGCCTTCGGGTCCCTTCTCCATACAAGAGAAAAAAAGGTTCGCTGCGTACCGAAGTTTCGAGGAAGCCATCCCACTCGTCCCTAGGCCAGCCCCTCCGTGCATTGCCAGCCGACGTTGGGGAATGCTATGGAATGATAATGAAATGGAGAAATATTGACGGAATGATGTAGATGCCTAATATGAAAAAAAAGGGGAGAACCCCGAGAAAAACCCCAGCTGCGGCCTTGTCCGACACAAGTGTCACCATGGATTTTTCAATGAAAAATACCAGGACTAGCTGGGACTCGAACCCTGACCGCCTGCATGTCAGGCTGAAAGTCTGACCACTCATTCACTGCAGGGAACATATCCAATTATACTAGATACTGTGAATCTTCCATCACTGCTTTATATTTTAACTCTTCCACTTTGGATATTTCTTCCTCACTGTTGTCACAAGATTCGTCACTGCTTCATACCTACTCTCCTATTAGATTCAGTTTTCTTCTACTTGTAAACCAAGTTATTTTACAATGTTTGTAAGGCTACTGACACCGCCTGAGAACCTAAGTGTGTCTTTCTCTTTTGTTGGACTATCACCTCCTGTGTGTAAAAATTCTGAATAGTATAAATACGTCGTCTACCATATTTGTTTCTGTTTCAAATAGCCAGTTTTTTAATGTCACGTCAAAATTTGACACAGTGACAAAGAACACTAACAACTTCATCCTCCCCTTTATTATTTCATTATAGGCCTATAAACAATCATAAAGACAATTTTTTTTAATTTGGTTGGGTCTAAATTGCTATTGCAATTATAATAATTTATAACAACACCCATTAAATTGTTATAAAATATATTTTACGTATATAATTACAGCACAAATAAGTAATACTATATGAATAAAATTCGACTCACGGTTAAGTGAATTCACTACACAGAGACAACATGACGAAAACAACTTTTTCCATACCAGGATTGCTGAAAAGGTGTATTTCCGCGAAAATCTGGTAATATATTTAATAAATCTTCGTTTACCCTCACCATGCAGCCTTCAACGAAAAGATGTAACGAAAAAACTTATGACGATATTCTGCAAGAAGGTCATGACCAGTCAGGATTCGAAATGTTGCTACTGTTTTTTCTTGGTAAGTTAAGTATTATATCTGGTTCAGTAAGTAAACAGCTCCATTTTTTATTTGTACTGGCATCTTTCTGTTCTTGCTGGACCACTTGTGTGATTTTTCTGTTGATATACAATCTAGTTGAATGATGTGACATTTTCAGGTTTGTTGTTATGTTAATTTTAGCATATTTCTTTGCAATATCATCAGCTATCTCATTGTCATTGATTACACAGTGCGATGGAATCTACTGAAATTTCATTTGTTTCTCTTGATTTTGTAGAAAGAAGATTATTTCTAATATTAAGACGTCTTTGTTTCTGCTTACACTGTGGTTTATTAGCGTATTTTCTACGCCCAATTTACTTCAGCTTATCTGATCCAATATCCTAAGATCCTACTGAATGGGGTACAGGTCATTGGCTGGAAGGTCGCTACATGTTTTGATTCTATCAGAGTGTTTCCGAATATATTTAACATAACGTCGTTTTTATGAAAACTTCTATGTGACAGTACAGAAAATAATTTCAAGGGAAAAATTGTTCCAGGGCCGGGTATCGATCCTGGGACCTCTGGTTGAACATACCAGCGCTCCACCAACTGAGCTACCCAGGAACTCCACCCGACACCGTCTCAAATTTTCCCTTTTATCCACACAACTCGAGTGGGCTGACAAGATGTCAGAGACCCACATCGAGTGCACACAAACTCTGTGTGACTTGGAATTGTGGTTTTCTGTTAACGTACGTACAGTAACGTATATATTATGCAAGTCTAGTTTCTCAAGTAAAGCTCCCTGTGAAGCAGACTTGAATAATTTCAAAGGAAAAATTGTTCCAGGGCTGGGTATCGATCCCGGGACCTCTGGTTGAATGTACCAGCGCTCTACCAACTGAGCTACCCAGGAATGCAGATGGAATAGTCCGTGACACACCAGTCATCTGTCAGGCTCACTAACGTGGCCGAAAGTACTGTCCCCTATCAGAAGACAAGATATGCAGCTGTGGAATATGTCCAAACCCACAAGGGGAGAGGGGAGAATGAAGCTGTAAATTGTTATTAGTAGATTAGTAGTGTTTACGCTTAAGAAATTCTTAGGCCCCGTTTCTTCAACCTTTGTTAAATTATAACAGTGTGTTATTCCATTTTAACTGTAAACTTAACAGTTGAAGCATTTTTTCAACTACTGTTAGTAGTAGCAGGCTGTTAAAACTTATGTTGATTTAACTGCCCAATTTCATGCAGTTAAATCATTTAACTCTCTGTTAGCATAGAAGTATCCAATATGGCTGGTGCGTTAGATGCTGAACTTATATATTTGGATTATTTAGAAAATGATATCCATGAATACATAAACAGAGGGGATGATTCCTGTGATTTGACAAACCAGAAGTTCATACAAAGGTATAGGCTATTTTCTGCTAAGCCTCACTTTTCGCTTTCAACTTATTCGTAGATCCGTTTATTTGTTTATTCTCATTAATTGGTTTATACTGCGAAATAATTTCCAGCAGAAGGTTTCTTTCGAACGAAGAGAAATTAGTCCCACGATTTCTATTTGTTCCAGTGCTTTCCATTTCATAACAGCAATACCAATACGCCACTTGAAGCTATTGTGATAGTGTGATACAAACGAGGAAAGAAGCAGAAATCAAACCTGAGAGAATAGAAAGACTTCTATCCTCTATGAATCAAAGAACGGAAACAAGCAAGGATCGCAATTGTCAGAGTTCAGAAAACAGAAGTGAGCCTATACTTGGGTATAGGTTATGGTTAAACTCTAGAATCTCTGGTCCTAACAGAGAGTTAACAAACAGAATGTTAAAATGTGAAATGTAAAGTTGAAGAAACGCAATATTTTTAACAGCAATTCATACTTTTAACTTCCAGTTAATTAATGCTGTGTTAGGTGCATTTTAACAAAGGTTGAAGAAACCGGGCCTTAGTGTATAAAAATGTAACGCTTAATAGTTCACTGGACATTCTGTCAACTTCGATCAAATTCCAACCTCATGCAAATAATAATTCTTAATATTGGAATAAATTACTGTGGCCACTTGTAAAATGTAGTCATCATAAACTGCTGATCCAAAATCATAAATTAAAAATAATACAAGTGTACTAATTTAACGATTTCAGTTAATTTTAAAATTTCAGAGATTTGTTTTTAGTTATGTCACTATAACTTTGATTAACTTCTCCGGATTGTTCACTTCTTACAGGTTAAAAGAGTAATACAATTTTATACTACGAATGTAGGTTGATGCACCATACATAATTTGTCCAGCAATAATTTCACATGTTAAATTGAGTAATTACAAGGGACAAGCAAATAAAGCAATAAAAGAGTACAGTCAGATGACGAATGTTCTAACTCCAGCACTACTGAACACTTGCTCCCTAAGTAGTCTACGAAATTCATATGCGTAACATATTTGATTTTAGGCAGTTTAATTATAAAGTTTGTAATAGAAACACAATACATTTATATTGCTCTTGTTATCAACTAAGTACAAAAATAATAACAGAATAAATTCAAAACAAATTTCAAATTTCCACACGAGATCTAGTCCCCAATTGTCTAATTCAAGTAGAATTTTGTCGATGAGCAAAGGTAGAAGTGAAGCAGGTTTTCCCAGAATATTACTTTCATTACGTTATCGTGTTCTTAACACAACATAGATCTTCATTCATGGATTGTAATGAGACAACATGCAACATGACACGTTGTTCCTTGAGCATTATACATTGAATATGTTCATGATCATATCAGTATTGGTTGGTTTCGAAAATAAAATGTCATTTTGAAATTAATTTCACCTGAAGGAGGTTAAATATTTAAAGTCGACAAATTAGTCAGGAAAACAAAATGAGAGGTTATTACCAATAGACAGCAAAGAAAAATGAACCAACATTTTTTTCTCGTCGTTTGAAATGTGCTAGAAACCCCCACATTTTTATATCAGCCATTCTGAGAAGTCAAAATTTGTCGCCGTTTGAAATCCTGCAATACCCGCACATTTATATAAACCCATGAGAGAAAATCAACGATTAAGAGAGGCATGGGTTAATGACAGTTGAAATAGAGTAGAATCTTATTTTGACATCTGTGGGCAGATGAAGTATCTGAAACTGTAACCCATACCCTATCTAGGATTGGCCCAAGAGACAATTAAATTAGTTTACAGCTGATTACATACAGTACAAATAAAAAGAAATGAAGTTGGACTAAAATTTGAGATACAATTAAAACAAATGAAGGGTAGACGGGGAAAAAGGGGTTCAGTGCATTTTTTCAAGATATTGCGATACTGGCACCATCTAGACAATATCACGAGGACTTTCATTTGATAAATGTAAAATAGGAAAATAAAATCTTCTTATTAAGATATAATACGCATTTAAATTATTTTCATACACGAGAAGAATGTGCTTATTACACTGATAATGCACTACTGTAAACTTTAGAAAATGTTTTTTTATTGGGTTATTTTACGACGCTTTATCAAAATAGAGGTTATTTAGTGTTTGAATGAAATGAAGGTGATAATGCCGGTGAAATGAGTCTGGGGCCCAGCACCGAAAGTTACCCAGCGTTTGCTCGTATTGGGTTGAGGGAAAACCCCCGAAAAAAGCCTCAACCAGGTAACTTGCCCCAAAGGGGATTCGAACCCGGGCCACCTGGTTTCGCGGCCAGACGCGCTGACCGTTACTCCACAGGTGTGGACTAGAAAATTTTGAGGAGGCCCTATTTTTCCATGTACCCTTCATACAATAGTCTGTGCATTTCGAACTGGCGGCCTAAGGTCATTTCGTCTCCTCCACATTGTACCCACATTGCAGCAAATACAAAGGTTGGGGACAACTGGCCACAGAAAATTGGCCACAGGGGCAACTCGCCACATAATTGAAATTCGTATCAAAGACACTTCGCCACATAATTTAAATTCGTATCAAAGACAATTAGCCACACATTAAAATTCAAGGCAATACTCAAATTCGCAACAATTTATAATATATTTCTATGGTAACACAAGACAAATCTAGAGGCTGTAAACTAAATAGGAACTATGGGGGAAGAAATTCGCTTCACAAAAATCGGAAAGAGGCTCTGACAAATTAATATATCTTGGCTACATGTACACGAGACTTAGAGAAAATAAGAATGGAGTTGTTTGGCGCTGTGACATGCGTGGTGGGTGTAATGCAACAGTCACGTTATCAGAAGATGGAAGCAGTGTCGTCAAAGAATCCTCTGAACACAAAAATCATTCTGCAGAATGGGGAAGGATTAAGGCAAAGGAATGTGTAGAGAACATGAAGGCAAGGGCGGGGACTTCCCGAGAACCAAACACTGTCATTATTCAAAATGAGTTACAGCATATTGCAAGCGAAGCCAATGTGAATCTACCGAAGAAACCGTCTATTAAAAAAACTGTGTGCCGTGCCAGGAAGCTGCACCTACCACCTGAACCAAGGAATATTGACGAACTGAACATTATAGCTGACAGATACACTAAGACCTTACAAGGAGAAAGGTGGTTGTTGTATTTTGAACCGGAGGACAACGTGAAACTTATCATATTTGCCACTAATCCACATTTAAATAAATTGTTACGATCCCATTTTTGGATAATGGACAGTGTGGCAAATTGTCTATCTGTGGCGAATTGTCCCTATTACCAATTTTCTGTGGCCAATTGTCCGGAACCGCAAATACAGTACAGTGCATGTATTTAGACCTGATGCCAGTTCACTGCAAGTGAGGAGAGGGCAAGTTAGTGGATGGAAAAGTAACATGCGATTGTTCCTGTCGCCCGACTTACTGTGCAGCGGCACGTCCTATATCATACACAGATCTGACCACACTGAATACCTTTCCACAAGTAACCCAATACCTCTCAAAGGAACATATTCTGACAATGGACTCGTCAAGATCTCAGCACATCAAGCTGAGGAGAAACAGGTCTAAATACAAGCACTGTAGCACTTGCCAAAGCACAGACAAACCACTTCTTTGCAGAAGTGGGGTCTGTTTGTAGTCCATCAATGACACGTCAGTGGCTCAAATTCTATCACGCGTCTTCCATACAGGCAGGCCGGGTTCGATCCCTGGCCAGGTAGCAGTGAAATTTGTGGTGGAAAAAGCAGAATTTTCACAGGGGTATTCTCGGAGAACTTCCATTGCCCTGTATCATTCCACTAACATTCTCCACCGCCTCTCATTTCATCTATCATCTGCAATAGTAAAAAGAGGCTGAGGTGAAGTCCTGAGGTTAATAAGGGTTTCCGATATTAATATAGTAAGGGGCTGGGACTTCAGGCCTCTGAGACTTATCACGCAACTACTAGTGTGCAGATGGGACCTGGCTCTATCTGTGGCTGAGACAGATGGCACATCTGTCATCATTGGGTTGAGACTCCAGGGCCAGGTGCTTATCAGGCTAATCGTCCACAAAATGGGACATGGCTCTATCAGGGGCTGAGGTAAAATGATCTACCTGGCAGCTTTAGATTCACGAATGCCATCTAAGTCACCTGTCAGACTTGTACAATCATTGCACATATAGGACACACAATGGGCCAAAAGCATGCCTGAGTGTATGGACGCAAAGTCAAAGTTAACATTAGATCTTTTTCACGAAGTGACTATCGTCATGTCCCGCAATAGTCAGGCCTAGGTCGAAGCATACATTTGGTGTTGCTATGAATCCATTTTTAAAATGATTTATTAATAATTAAAATATTAAAATACTCTTAAACTGTAAACGTAACATTCATTCTGATTAGAGCTAGGATTTTGATGAAATTGCATCTTTTTTCTAGTAAGCCAGAAACATTACTGCGTTAGTATTTATATGTTATGTGATAAACTGAATGTTTTAAGACATATTTGTTAGGACATTTTTTTTTTTTGCATTTTTTGCCTTTTTCAACTCATAAGAGCATCTTTTGTTTTATTCTGTCATTTTTAAGACATTTTAATTTAATTTTGGCCATAAATCCCCATTATTAATGTAAAATAATGTATATTTTCTTTGATATTTTCTTTACATATTTTGTCCATTAATACCCATTATTTTGTATAATATTTTAATCGTTTTTCTACACAAATATTGCCATTTTAACGTAGTACACCCCATGCAATGTATCAGTCCAACAACCCCTTCAATATAAACTCCTCTATACCTGCTAATTCTGAATAAGAGTGGCCTTATGGTAGACTACATGAAAACTAAAAGTAAAGTAAATCCATGGTGCTACAGCTCATGAAGGGCCAACACCGACCAGCTAACTGTTCACCACATGCCAAAGCAGAGGTGAACGATCATACATGAAAACTACATCAGGTAAAATAATTAAAGTGTACTACTTAGAAAAAATTATGTAAAATTTAATTTAATTACTAGTTTAAATATTAAGTAGTACAAAACCTCTTTTCCTACTAAGCCAATTATGTAAGATCAATTTTGAGGGCATTTTTAAGGGCATATTTGAAAGATTTTTAGATCATAAATGCATTGTTTTTAGGACATTTTTTCATGATTTATGGGTCATCAAAATCCTAGCCCTAATTATGATATTATTATCTCGAACCGAGAACCCTAATATAAAGACAATTATACAATGTCTATTTCTAATTTGTTTTAAAGTCAATGGGATTAAAATGTATCATGTAAAATAATTATTTCTTGAAATCTAAGCGCAAAGAAACAAAATAGTGGAGGACTTCTCCATTCATAATATCTACTCAAGCAAACGCAATATAGTGAACATGGTAATAGTGAACATGGTAATAATCAATGACAGGACTTCAATTCGTGAGCACAACTAAAATTCTACATGACTGTACTGATACTGTATATTTGTCAGGCAAAAAGTACTTACATGGTAATAAATCAAATTGGCCTTCAAGTGTAGCTAATTAAGGATAGTTTAAAATGATCTCTCTTTCAAACACATCTAGAGTTTCCCATTTCACAACTTGACCTTGGGCTCTAACTTTCACGGTTTCAAGATGTTTTATTACCCTACCATATTTTAATCTCTTAAAAAGCTTATTCCCAACATTTCTAATTTTAGCTGCACTTATTACATCTAGCTCATTGTAATTTAAGTCCAATTCAATGAAATATAGCTGCAACAGAAATTTAAACATATATATTATAAACTTGACTATTTGAATCTGTTACATAATGTGAAAGCAAAATAAAACGTATTTCTGTGGATGTTTTGTGCTATAGTTTAGAAATCTTTGTTAAAAAAAACACGCACATGCGCATGCGGTGCACCATGTAGACATAAAATCTTCATGTATCTTAATTGAATGCGCATTTTAAACTTGATTCTTTCAATATTTTCCCCAGATTGCATGTATACGTGCATGGAAAATTGAACGGTGTAGATGCAGCTATAGTATGTACAGGTATCCCCCTTTATTCGCCATGATGACGCTTGGGGGACATGGAGGTAGAGCTCAATGCTTGCATGACCTTGGCACTAGAATGAAGTGTTGTGGTTGGCACTATGCTCTGACCAACTTTTACCACCAGGAAAGACGCAGTACTGAATTTGATAGGAGGCTGAGTGAAACTCGGAGCCATTCTGGAAGTTTTGGCAACGAGAAAAATTGTCGCCACTTGGGACTGAACTTGAGACCTTCCAGTCTGTAGCCAGTTGCTCTACCAATTGAGCTACCTGGCCTAGTTTATACGAGTACTGCTTAATACACTAGTAGGGTTGCCAGATTGTACATTTTTTCCATATTGTTACATTTCTTTACCTTAAAATAAATCTTCCGTAATTTGAAGGTTATTTACATTTCCATCCCACCACAATATATTTATTTTAAACACAGAATCTACTAGACCTATATGCAAAGATTTATTTCCACAATCCTATGAAATTTAAGTGATCAGATGTAAGAAATAATAATGTTTTGTTGACTCGATAAGAGTTGAACTATAAGTATTTCTCAACTTCAATCAATCATGCAGAAAATTTATCTTGGAGAAAAAAATAATACATTACTTCAAGCTGCCAAATCATACGTTAAATATAAGGGAAATCAGCACTGTTTCATGTTTTTCTAGTATGAATAGTTCTATTACACTTATACTAGAAAAAATAAAATTATATATATATGTATATGAAGAGTTCGTGGAAAAAACGATGAATGTCACATTTCTGTTAAGGATTAGATAATGATCTAATTGAGTCTATAACTGCAAGATGTAGTGCTGTTTCTATAGAAAATAAAGGAAAAGATTACTATATTCGTGGTGATAATTCTCCTTTTTACCATTTTTCATAAGAACAACATTAAATTTCGCAATGATCCATTGAATTAAATAATGACATCAACCTTAAGAAAACTGTGACATTCATAGTTTTTCCCGCAAACTCTTCATATATATATAAGCCTAACAAAGGTTATGTAATTTTTCAATTTGTTTATTTTACGATGCTTCATCAACTGTGATAGTTACCTAGCATCTAAATGAAATGAAGGTGATAATGCCAGAAAAATGAGTCCAAGGTAAACCCCAAAATAAACATCAACCAGGTAAATTTTCCCAACCAGTATTTCAACCCGGGTCCACTCATTTCATGGTCAGACACAGTTTTTGTAAATGTATTTTATATTGTTAAATGTCTAAAACAGAATTAAGAACTGTAATGACCTTACACCTTAAAAAATAAAGAAATTAATTATGCTACTGAATCCTTGAGAAGTTCCATTCTTCCTTATACCTTCCTTATCTTTTTTAATATTCCTTTTAATTCTAAAACAAATCTGAAAACCCTACACACTAGAACAGCATTTCTCAAACTATGATCCGCGGCCACCTGTGGTCCTGGAGTTCTGCTCTTGTGGTCCTTCAAAAAAGACAGAAGAAGAAATAAAATTCAAACGAATTGCATATCACACTACAGCCGAAAATCTCAGAGTTTGGAAATGACACATGACAATCGTCTTTTACTTTTCTCCCAGTACTAATATTTTATGAAATAATTTCTTATCCTACCCGTCTACCCACTCTACCCTCAGCAACAAACGAGGGATTTAAAGCACTATGAACTATGAACGTGGCATTTCTCGCCATCTTTTCCCTGCACAACTGGTGCTGCGCCCGTAACCCAGCCAGGGACCACTCGAATTCATAACAGAGGACCAAAGTACCGAACCTTTTCATGTATTGGTGACTTTCTTGATAGTTTTGCCGACACCCAGTCTGCATATTGAAATGGGCACGTATAATACGTCGTACACCAATAAAATAGAACGTGCCAAATTGCATCTTTACTTGTTGAAAATCGTGCATGTTTCTGCATTAATCTTTTTTTATTTCTTTTTCCAGATGATGATATAAGAAATTTTAGACTCCGCCTATTTTAAAATCCGACAGGTTTACTTTTACACTTGCATGTTTCTTCTCTATGTGCCGTTTCAATTTCGCGGGTTTCATACAATCGTTTGAAAGCACTTCGTAACAAACAACGCACCGAGGTTTAGGTTCACTCTCATAGCCACACCAAGTAAATCCAAGTTCCAAATAACTCTTGTCATATTTACGAAAGTGTTTTTTCTTTGAATAGCTATCACTAGGACTAGATATTTCTGTAATGGCACTATAATCACTGATATTAATATATTTCTTCACACACAGCTTCTGAACTATTAACACTGCCTAAATGAAGCGTATCATCATGTTCCTTTCTTTTCAAAGATCCGGATCGAAGTCAGTTTTCCATTATTTATAATGGACACTATTTAATAGAAACATGGACAACTACTGCATGTACCACATAAGAAGGATTTCAAAGAACTAGCTGTTAACAGGCAAGCGATGAATCAACAATGCACAGAATTTGTTATAAGTTAATTGTGATTGGCTACAAAAAATATAATTAGAAAGTATTATAATTAATTGTTCTATTTTAAAATATAAGTAAATTTGCTTTAGAAGGGAACAAGAGTAAGGTGGTCCGCGGAACTGTTCTGACTTAAAAATGTGGTCGTCACTTCAAAAAAGTTTGAGAAACACTGCACTAGAATATACAGTAATAATTATAAATATTAAAATAATTTAAAACTTGAAAAATTCTTTTACAAACCTGTTTATTATTGATCAACACTCCTTTCATTTCTATACTCATGTCTACAGCAGAAATAAAAGCGAAACTGTATATGCTTCTAAATTATGTAGCTGATTAATACCATCAAAGAGAAAACCGTCTAGACTCCATTTTAAGTCTATGTACACATCATTATCTCTCGACAATAATACTATAAAATCTAGGATTTGTCGCTCCTGATTAGATATAGCACTCCTTAGACCACATTAACTATTAAAATAGAAAGAAAACAGTTGTATGTTTTTGAGACACAGTGAAATGTTCAGAGAATCTAAAGCCATCAAAGAACTGACAAATTCTTTCAGAATTACTTCTCTGATTCGAACTTCATATTTTTTTTTCAATCAAAAGAGTTATTTTTTCCACAATGTTGTTTTTTAGTCACACATTGCAAGCTTCATAAACTGCAGGAGGATAGCTAAAAATAAATGCTTTGCTTGTGATTCAACGCTGGAAAGGAAATGAAGTTTGTTTTGGCCTCTGATCAAGAGGGTCTTTGCAATATGTTTATTATAAATAAAATAAAGGATATATGACAGAGTTGCGTTAATATAACCGAAAGCAGCACAGGTCTTCTACTCCACAAGCCACAGAATCAATATTTTCAACTTTCGTGTAACTCACGATTTTTAACTGAACTATGTACAATGGAGAAGTGACAGGTGAAATGATCAGTAGCGGAAGGTGGGTTTGAAAGTTGAGGAGGCCAAGACGTGAATCATGAGAATATAAAAATATAGGGCCTGTGACGTACCTCATTACCAAGCGCAGAATTTATACATTTTAAGAAACTAAAATTAGGTTTTCCAATTTATGTTTTAGGATTTTAAATCTTATGTTTAGAAATGTATATGATTTTACGGAAAAAAAAAAAAAATAAAAATAAACAACATACTGTTAATATATTACAACGACTTGGTAAAGATTGCCACTCTTTGGGACACTTTAAGTCCTAACCTACGAATTAGGTCTTTTTAGGTCATATTACATTTAAGAATGTTACTCTTTGCTACATAAAATGAACAAGAAAAACAATATTTCGAGAGTAACGAGATAGCAACAAAATTGATTCGAACCTAAGAATCCGGGGCTTGCTCATTACTATTACATAGTCTAATTTTACAGAAAATTAACTGGAGATTCCTCTTTCTTCGCAAACCGATCAAATAGGTCACAACATACTGAATAACTGCTAATAGAAGAAGCTAGAGGCAAATCTGCATTTGTTTCTAAACTCTCGATATATTTAAAATACTGTATAAGTAAATACATCTCGTAACACAAAAGAATAAAATAACAAGAACACCCGCAAACAAGAGAAAATCTAACAACATAAATGAAAACTTTTACGCAGGGAGAGAAAACTAACAACACGTGACTCAATTTTCTAAAACCGAGAGAAAGCTTCCGAATACAGCCAAAACCAGCTGTGACTATAAGCAGTACAGTTGTCAGCAGTGGGTAGGACATCTCCAAATCGGCTCCCCTCACACATTCTAGTCAAGTTTAAACACTCTTCTAACCAGCTATCTTATTGGTTGAACTGCTGTTGTCATGGTTACCGGGGAGTAGTGTCATGTAGCTATCTCCTCTCTCCCGCTCTCGCATAGACACTGCAGGCTGCTAGATGTAGACTATACAGGTTACAGCGCTATCTGTTATTTTTCAGTACGAATTATTTGTACTATCTACAATAGCCTATAGCGAGTGGGTATCACCAACTGGATGTGGTCGACTTTACGTAACTTACATCTTAGTCGTAGTGAATAATAAAATTAATATAAAAGGAAAAATGTTCATGTGCTATAACTTGTTTGTGATCTTAATTCAGCTGGAATTATTACTGCCATATTGTGTTCTGATAAAATATTAGGGGAGGCACGGCCTCCCTTGCCTCCCCTGAAAATCCGCCGCTGGAAATGATGTAGAATGTACAGAAATGTAGGAAGAAACGATATATGAATGAACTAACAGGCAGAATGGCTGACCCACTTACTTACTCACCTAGTTATTGAATGAATTACTTACACTCACCTAATGAAGAAATAAATTAACTGTCAAAGAAGCAACCTAACCAACTAAATAGTTTATTTTTATGTTGCTTTATCAACTGCGATGATTATCTAGCATCTGAGTGATATGTAGGTGATATTGCCAGCTAAATCCGTGGTAAGAATAAACATGAGTATATAGTATATACTGGAATTTTTAGTAGGCTATATACTCTTGTTAGTGAGAATAAAAACATTTGAGTACCTACTTATTTTTGATTACATACTCATAACATGGAAGCATAGTAGAATACACTCAAGTATCCATCTTGTACAGAATATATACTCAAGCTTGATAAGAATAAAAGCTAGTATATTCTCATATTTATAAGTTCGTTCTCATGTTATTCTGAGTATGGTTTGTAGCAGGCTCAATTCTGAATATTTGTTGATTTGTGTTCAGTTTAAAGTTAAATAAAAAAAAATGGCAGAATTTATGAACGATGTAGTACCTCATGGAAAAATATAGAAAAAGACGTGAACTCCAGAAGCCTTTAACGCTTCACAAAAGTGAATGTGAAATTGGTTAAACACGTATTTGTTCTTCATAAAAAACATAACCTAAAAAATATGAATGGCTATCAAATTATAAGGTTAGAGTGTATTGTTAAATATAATTAACAATTAGCCTACAGTTTATTTTGTAAAATTTGAATTGCAAAATGCAATTACTTGTAACTTTAAATTATATATATAACTCTCTATAATAAAAAATAAAATTAGCATAACTGGAATTCTAGAAATGGATTGTAATCGCTATCCAACATCCCGTAATGACGATTTCCCAGTACTATTTTCTTGTTTCCTGTTTATTAACGTCACTTATCTGATTCACACTCTTTTTCATGTTTATTTATTTATTCATTTATTTATTTACTTATTTATTTGGTTATTTTATTTATTTTATTATTTAATTAATTTATTAATTTGTTTGTTTATTTGTTTACTTATTTATTTATTTATATAAAGAAAAACACAAACCACTACAGCATGCGGATAGCATGTGAAAGTCTATAAAAAAAAACTGAGCATCACGGTGCAATGTGGTCAGAGAGGATAGGTAACATGAGTACATACTAACTTTTAAATGATCAAGAAGGTTGTAGAGATGAGTATATATTCACGCTAGGTAGAATGTCTTTCTTCTTATGAATATGAGTATGTTCTAGTGGTTACGACTATATAATCACAGGAAGTGCTCATACTCAAAAGTATAAACCTTGAGAAAGTACTTAAGCTTTATTCTTACTACCCAATGAGTCCAGGGTCCTGTGTCCAAAGTTACCCCGCATTTGCTCTTAACGAGTTGAGGGAAAACCCTGGAAAAAACCTGAACCAGGTAGCTTGTCCCAATCGGGATTTGAACCCAAGCCCACTCGTTTCACAGACTTGCTAACCACTACTCCACAGTAACGCATGCTAACTAAATGTATGAGCTGTGACCATCAATGTGGCTCCATGGACTACGCTGACGTGAAAAAAAAAAAAAAACTGTCTTACAAACAGATGTCCGGCCAAAAAAAACAAGAACTTTCATTTTAAAAAGTTTGGATCTGTGTGCAATAAGGATATACAATTTTGTCTTGCATTCATAAATAAAACAGACTCCAATACAACTGCAATTCTGCCTGACATGTATAGTTAATTTACATTCACCATAATTAGGTAAACATATTAAATTTCTACACTCTACGTATTTCACAACATTCACCATAAACCAACAAATGCAATATACGAACTGACACACATGGTCTCTTCTTCAACCTTGAAATACCGTGCAGTGAACATGTGTAATTCAAGAATGTCAAAGAATGCATAAATTATGCATAATTGCTTGAATCTAAAAACTGCTCTAAATAGAAATAATCAATATTAGAGAAGCTTCTTGGCCCAATTCATTGTGGTTTTCCAGGAAAATTCTACATTCAACCATTTTCTTTTCTTTTCGTTTGTGCAAATGTCTTCAAACTGACAGGAGTAATAGGACGAATTAGTCTGTGCAGATTCATGTTAGTGTAAATGGCTGTTTTTGTTAACATCACGATTTGATGTAATTTCTAATAAAGCTGTCAAAGTATCATAAAGGTACAGGTTTGGAAGTAAATCCCGAAAAGACAAAGTATATGATTATATCTCGTGACGAGAATATTGTACGAAATGGAAGTATAAAAATTGGAAATTTATCCTTTGAAGAAGTGGAAAAAATTCAAATACCTGGGAGCAACAGTAACAAATATAAATGATACTCAGGAGGAAATTAAACACAGAATAAAAATGGGAAATGCCTGTTATTATTCGGTTGAGAAGCTTCTATCATCCAGTCTACTGTCAAAAAATCTGAAAGTTAGAATTTATAAAACAGTTATATTCTATATGGTTGTGAAACTTGGACTCTCACTTTGAGAGAGGAACATAGGTTAAGGATGTTTGAGAATAAGGTGCTTAGGAAAATATTTGGGGCTAAGAGGGAAGAAGTTGCAGGAGAATGGAGAAAGTTACACAACACAGAACTGCATGCATTGTATTCTTCACCTAACATAATTAGGAACATTAAATCCCGACGTTTGAGATGGGCAGGGCATGTAGCACGTATGAGCGAATCCAGAAATGCATATAGAATGTTAGTTGGGAGGCCGGAGGGAAAAAGACCTTTGGGGAGGCCGAGACGTAGATGAGAAGATAATATTAAATGGATTTGAGGGAGGTGGGATATGTTGATAGAGACTGGATTAATCTTGCTCAGGATAGGGACCAATGGTGGGCTTATGTGAGGGCGGCAATGAACCTCCGGGTTCCTTAAAAGCCAGTACGTAAGTAAGTAAGTAAGTAAGTAAGTATCATAAAGAAAAAGGTATATGAATTTAGCAACTGCTCTAAAAATTATGGTAGAACAGAAATAATAAATTTGTGAAACTTATGTATTTATTATCAGGTGACAGTCCCAGTTAAATTTTAATTTATTTTACACAATATTTATATTTTCACGTAAGGTGTTTCAGCAAACATATTCTTTAGTCCACTGCTGTGGAGTAATGGTTAGCGTGTCTGACGGCGAAATGAGCAGGCCTGGGTTCAAATACTGGTTGAGACAAGTTACCTGGTTGAGTGTTTTTCTAGGGTTTTCCCTCAACCCACTATGACTAATAAATTTCGGTGCTAGACACCAGACTGATTTCACTGACATTATCACCTTCAACAGACCTCTAGAAAAATAACCAAGGACGAGACTAGTGAAGTGTTCTGTATGAAGTGTGGCACTGTATGGGGGCAGAAACATGGATATTACGACGAAGTGAAGGGAAGCGAATAGAAGCATTTGAAATGTGAATATGGAGGAGAATGGAATGTGTGAAGTGGACAGATAGAATAAGAAATGAAGCTGTGATGGAAAGAGTGGGTGAAGAAAGAATGATGCTGAAATTGATCAGGAAGAAAAAAAGGAATTGGTTGGGTCACTGGCTGAAAAGAAACTGCCTACTGAAGGATGCACTGGAAGGAATGGTGAATGGGAGAAGAGTTCGGGGCAGAAGAAGATATCAGATGAGACTACATTAAGATATGTGGATCATATGTGGAGACAAAGAGGAAGGCAGAAAATAGAAAAGACTGGAGAATGCTGGATTTGCAGTGAAAGACCTGTCCTTGAGCAGAACACAATGAATAAATGAATGAATGATCATATGAAGAGCCAAAGAGGAAGGTACAAAAGAATGATTACGTATTTCATGTTTATCACTGTTATTTCAATATATTTTTTTAGTAATTTTTTCCTCTAAATGTTGTTCAATATGATTAAAACTGAAAAATAAATGACGTGAAGATAATATTCTTCAGAGACAGACTTTCATTGCTTAAGCTCTGCACTGATTTCCTATCAAGTCGAAGTGGAATTTGTGGACAAATATGGTACTGGAGGTTCCCTCGAGGTATTCTGATTCCACTGCCATCATTTTTCCATCATTATTGAAAAAGTAAACAGGTGGGCAAAATCGTACTAGCACTGTGAGGTACACATGCATCTGAGTGTCTACAGCAGACAACAATTATTCAACTCAAATCAATGGAATCATGATAAAGCTGTGTGACTTTCTATCTTCTCCTCAAATGTATGCATGCGCACAAAATTTCACTCTGTCTCCCACTCCCTCCCACTCAGAATACTCTATCAATTAAATAACTCCAGACATTTTATCCCACTGTTGGATTTGTTAACTGAGATGCTTTGTCCCAAAATTATGTTTTTTTGGGAAATTTGTGCAATTATGAAGAGCTTAGGTAACTTACTTCTTATTTACTTACTGGCTTTTAAGGAACACGGAGGTTCATTGCCGCCCTCACATAAGCCCGCCATTGGTCCCTATCCTGAGCAAGACCAATCCAGTTTCTATCATCATATCCCACCTCCCTCAAATCCATTTTAATATTATCTTCCCATCTATGTCTCGGCCTCCCTAAAGGTCTTTTTCCCTCCGGCCTCCCAACTAACACTCTATATGCATTTCTGGATTCACCCACACCTGCTACATGCCCTGCCCATCTCAAACGTCTGGATTTAATGTTCCTAATTATGTCAGGTGAAGAATACAATGCGTGCAGTTCTGTGTTGTGTAACTTTCTCCATTCTCCTGTAACTTCGTCCCTCTTAGCCCCAAATATTTTCCTAAGCACCTTATTCTCAAACTTCCTTAACCTATGTTCCTCTCTCAAAGTGAGAGTCCAAGTTTCACAACCATAAAGAACATCCGGTAATATAACTGTTTTATAAATTCTAACTTTCAGATTTTTTGACAATAGACTGGATGATGAAAGCTTTTCAACCAAATAATAACAGGCATTTCCCATATTTATTGTGTGTTTAATTTCCTCCTGAGTATCATTTATATTTGTTACTGTTGGTCCAAGGTATTTGAACTTCTCCACCTCTTCAAAAGATAAATTTCCAATTTTTATATTTCCATTTCGTACAATATTATGGTCACGAGACATAATCATATACTTTGTCTTTTCGGGATTTACTTCCAAACCTATCTCTTTACTTGCTTCCAGTAAAATTCCCGTGTTTTCCCTAATCATTTGTGGATTTTCTCCTAACATATTCACATCATCCGCATAGACAAGCAGCTGATGTAACCGTTCAATTCCAAGCCCTCTCTGTTATCCTGGACTTTCCTAATGACATATTCTAGAGCAAAGTTAAAAAGTAAATGTGATAGTGCATCTCCTTGCTTTAGCCCACAGTGAATTGGAAACGCATCTGACAGAAACTGGCCTATACGGACTCTGCTGTACATTTCACTCCGACACATTTTAATTAATCGAACTAGTTTCTTGGGAATGCCAAATTCAATAAGAATATCATATAAGAGCTTAGGTACCTATATTTAAATTTGATAGATATGTTTTTGGAGAGAAGGAGAACGTGGTGGTAGATTCAACCTTCAAATTTAAGTTTTTATGGGATAAAAACTACACTATACGAGATTTATACAGGGTGTTTCAAAATGATTTTAAGAACCTTTGTGGTGTTTCAGGGCAGGACATTTGGAACCATTTAAGATAGAGAATGTATTTTCACCAAAGCCTCCTTTCAGAGCCACCACCTACGTCATTATAAAGTGCTAAACCCTGCAGTAGGTAACTTACTTGAAATTAAAATCTCTTTTGGTACTTGGTAATTGTCTCCGTGTTTCAAAAAGATTGTAAAAACCTTCATGGGGTTATAGTGCAGGACATTTGGAGCCATTTTTGATAAGAAATGCATGTCTACCGAACCATGTCAGTGTATTCCTGCCTATGGGCTATTCCATATGAAATCGATCAGTAAAAAACCTCGCATTTTTTTAATACTCTAATTTTTTCCCCTATTTATACAAGGTTCTGAGGACAGTGCATTTTAAAAAATATACTATCGAAAGTCAAACGGTTTTCCCACTATTGAGCGACAAATTTAGCGTATTTTATAAAAACAAGCCTCTTTCAGCGCTCAGAACTCTGGAACCATTTACTTCAGAACACTGAACGAGAGCTTATTTTGAAGCTGACATTTGGTAGGTCATGTTAAGAAGAAGTAATCCTTATTTTTATTGTATACAGAGAGAGATAATCTGATTTCACTTACTTTTAGGCTTTTTGCCAATTTGTAAAAATGTAAAAATATTGAGAAAAAACCTTGCATTATTAAGAGGGATTCGGCATTGTTTGCTTAGTGGCTCGGCAATAAGTTTCGAGGGTATTAAATAAATTAGTTTCACATGCCTAGACTTGAACGGAGCAGTACCGCACACACGGCCAAGAGCTGAAGATAAGCAAGCGTTGGGGGTCATTTTACTCCTGTGTTTATGAAAACTTGTGATAAAGCTAGCCCAGCTATGCGCTACTAGATGAAACATCACGTGTTTGTCTCCTGGCCTTGCTTGTCTCGGCTAGCTCCAGCCTCACAGTCAGCTGGTTACTTCACACGCGTACTATTTATTTCCTTTATTTGATATTTTCAATACGTTCTTATCAACGGTGCACCAGTAAAAAATATTGCTTATTTGTACTTTCAATGCGGAATCTAACCATATATTTTAAAAATATTTTTTCGTGGTCAAAGGCATCTTAATGAAGAAAAATCTAAATTTCTCCATTTCCATAAAAAGTAAGAAAGAATGTTTACTTGTCAATATAAACTTTAATTTCTCAGCATCAAAATAAATCATGATTTTGATCATTGGGTGAAAGGGTTTCAGAGCCACAACAGTTTAAATTTGCTAATTTTATGAAAATACGATACATTTAAATATTTTTAATTTAAACACTGTGAAGTTATGATGCCTCAAACTTTGCACAAAGCATTGTATCACAGTTGTCAACAGACAGAAAAAGTTTCATTGTATTTAAAAATTGCAAGGTCAGTTTTTTCTATATTTCGGTCGATTTGAGATGGAATAGCCCCTATGTATAATCCCATATTGTTGGATCAGTTCATTGTGCAACTACAGCTCAGGTTAAGCTTGGTGTAATGGTGACAAGAAAAGAGAGTGGCACGGTCGTAAAATGTGGACCTCAAAACAAATGTAAGGATCACTTTGAATATATTTTGTCTAAAAAACTGTACCATATTTGTTTTATTTGATAAAATCAACATTTCCAATTTGAAACATATTTGAAATGTCCCATTAACAAATGAAGTGTAAACAACTTACAATGTTGGGCTCTTCTCTTGTCGACATTCCACTACTTATTGGCCTGAAGGAGTAAGGAGCAATGATGATTCATTCAAAGTGCACTATCATCACAGACTACAACTCAGGGTAATAAAACAATGCGGATGTGTTACTTCTATTGTCGATACAAGGGAAGCACTCTTACTTACAACAACCTAAATGTACCGAATCATCGTCTATGGTGTTGCCTTCTTGTTGTTTTCTGCATGAACACAACAATTTAACTATCTGCAGGGGCTAGCACTTTTACAATGACGTAGCTCTGGAAGGATCTTCGGTAGATATGCATTCCCTATCTCAAATGGCTTCAAATGCCCTGTCCTACCATCCAACGAAGTTTTTTACAATCTTTTTGAAATATTCTGTATATCTTGTCACTGATTTAAGTCATTATCTTAAGAGCAAGTTAAAGAATTAGGTTTTTGGAAAAAGGTAATATTTTGTTACCTAGCAAATAGTTGAAGAATTAAAGAGAATTTATTATTTGCTAACAGATAGAAGCAAGAGAATTTGTATTTTTATGACTTTCAAAACGTTTCTGCAAGCTGATCTATCACAGTAGCGGACGGTGGGTTTGAAAGTTGGGGAGGCCAAGACGTGAATGATGAGAATATAAAAATATAAGGCCTGTAACATACCTCATTACCAAGCACAGAAGTCATAGGTTTCAAGAAATTAAAATTAGATTTTCCAATTCATGTTTTAGGATTTTAAATCTTATGTTTAGGAATTTATATGATTTTACGGGGGGAAAAAAATAAATAAACAACATACTATCAATATATTACAACGGCTTGGTAAAGATTGCCTCTCTTTAGGACACTCCAGGTCCTAACCTACGAATTAGGCCTTTTTAGGTCATATTGAATTTAAGAATGTTATGCTGTGCTACATAAAATGAATAAGAAAAGCAATATTTCGAGAATAAGGAAATAGCAAAAAAATTGATTCGAACCTAAGAATCCGAGACTTGCTCATTACTATTACATAGTCTAATTTTACAGCAAATTAACTCGACGTTCCTCTTTCTTCGCAAACCGATCAACATACTGAATAACTGCTACTAGAAGAAGCTAGAGACAAATCTGCATTTTTTTCTAAACTCTCGGTATATTTAAAATACTGTATAAGTAAATACATCTCGTAACACAAAAGAATAAAATAACAAGAACACCCGCAAACAAGAGAAAATCTAACAACATAAATGAAAACTTTTACGTAGGGAAAGAAAACTAACAACACGTGACTCAATTTTCTAAAACCAAGAAGAGAGAAAGAGAGAGAGCTTCCCAATACAGCCGAAACCAGCCGTGACTATAAGCAATACAGTTGTTAGCGGTGGGTAGGACGTCTCCAAATCGGCTCCCCTCACGCGTTCTATCAAGTTTAAACACTCTTCTAACCAGCTGTTTTATTGGTTGAACTGCTGTTGTCATGGTTACCTGGGAGTAGCGTCATGTAGCCGACTCTTCTCGCCCGCTCTCACATAGACACTGCAGGCTGCTAGATGTCGACTATACAGGTTACAGCGCTATCTGTTATTTTTCAGTACGAATTATTTGTACTATCTACAGTATAGCGAGCGGGCATCACCAACTGGATGTGGTCGACTTTACATAACTTACAGTACATCTTAGTCATAGTGAATAGTAAAATTAATATAAAAGGAAAAATGTTCGTCATTTGCTGTAACTTGTCTGTGATCTTAATTCAGCTGAAATTATTACTGCCATATTGTGTTCTGGTAAAATATTAGGGGAGGCACGGCCTCCCTTGCCTACCCTGAAAATCCGCCGCTGATCTATCACAAATAACACAGATTCATTTTCTAGGATTAAGTAACATTATTATAATGAACATTCTTCCCAGTGTCAAGGGTAAAGAAGCATGAGAAATTCACCTCCCTTTTTCAAATGTGCTTGTTGCATGACTTCAACATGAGATATTGTTGATTTTCGGAGTTTCGAATAAACGAAGGCTCGTCATACTACAGAAGACAAATTTCTGCTTTCTCAAATACTGTAAAAGTATTTTTTTTTATGTTTGTCCATATATACTGTACATCTATAATGTTTACCGTTTTAAATACTGCATACATTTGCCTCTCTCAAGAACACCATGCCAATGAAGTTAGGTTTGCTCCTATGTGTAGGCAAATGGATGAGAATAACTCGGAAGTATGATCTCCACATTCATTCAATTAACTTAATTTCTTTACAATCTGCCATAATATGGTACATTTTTTCTTTAATGTACGACGGTAACTCATACATGTCACTGCGGCAATCTAAAATTTTTTGCATAAATTTTATTCGCATTCAATATTTACAAGTGGTTCTATGACAGCAAATGAAATTTTGCAAAATAATTATACTTCATTCAGATCACAACATATATTGCAATTGCAAGGTAACGGAGGCAGATGTTTTAAAAAATGCGTAATAATTTATACATTCCTCATAACCAACAATGATGTAGATCAGCATTTCTCAAACTTTTTTCAAGTGGGGACCACTTTTTTAAGTTATTCCAGTTAAGGAAATGAACATTTTCGCAGACCACCTTAAGCAAATTTATCATTTTTGTAGCATATTTTAATATCAGTATACTTATATTTTAAAATAGAATAAATTAATTAAAATTAATTTAATTCAATTAATGTTATATTAGTATTAACTAATTAAGTCAATGTTAATAGAAGAAAACTCATTTTCGTTTTTTTTAATAATTCAAGTTATTAGAGTTTAGATAATCTTTAATTAACTAAAAATGTAAATGTTGGTACTCACATTAAAGAGATTCTTGTACAGTTGTTCTATACTTGGATGTATGCTGACAAGCTTAAGTCGGAGATAGTCACATACATCAAGTTATTTTATTAGAGTTAGTGATGAAAACCTTTTCTCACACAGATACGTAAAAGCAAACTGAATTATGATCTCTAAAGCACCATTGTACAGTCCACTGTATTCTCTTTTCACTTGTGATGCAGTCCAGAAATTAACCATACCTTCTGCTTCGAATTCCATTTTAAGTTCGGTGTCATTCGAGAGTTAAATTAACTGTGCTCTTTCACTTTATGAAAATTTATTATTTTCAATATCGCAATGAAAGTAATCACGAACCTATGAAAATTCGTCAGAATTACTTGGAAAATAAGTCATAAATACGTGAAAAGGTTCGGCACTTTGGTCCTCTGTTATGAATTCGGGTGGTCCCTGGCTGGATTACAGGTGCCAGATGTGCGGGGAAAAAATGGCGAGAAACACCATGTTCATAGTGTTTCAAATTCCTCTTTTGTTGTTGAGAGTAGAGTGGGAAGTCGGTAGACAGGTAGGGTAATAAATTTCATTAATTGTCAGTACTGGGAGAAAAAGTGAAAGGAAATTGCCATGTGTCATTTCCAAACTCTGAGATTTTCAGCTATAGTGTGATACGCAATTCGTTTGAATTTTATTTTTTCTTCTGTCTTTTTTGAAGGACCACAAGGGCAGACCTCGAGGACCACAGGTGGTCCATGGACCATAGTTTGAGAAACCCTGATGTAGATGATGTAGAAAACTACAAGCACCATTGTCCTTGTTAGTGATAGCCAATAAACATTTGTGCATTTCTAAACAAAAAAAGTGTCCTGGCTCTGGGATTTCGGTAGTAGCAGTAGCAGTAGTCGTCGTAGTCGTCGTCGTCGTCGTCGTCGTCATCGTCATCATCATCATCATCATCATTTCCGCAAGAATACTTATGGAATGTCAAATGAAAATACATGGATTCAAATCTAGACATAGAGGTCGTTAAGAGGGCTCAACAATAAAGACTGAGAAAGACTTTTTCTCATCACACAGTGGAGATAAGGTAGTGAAACAATTTTTAATGAACAGGATAGATCTCACATGTTTGATGGAAAAAATTGAAAGCATGTACGCACATGGATCATAGTAAAGAGAGAGAGTTCGCCAGTTGGCTGTGCAATAAGGAGTTGCTTCCTAATGAGCAGTATGCTGCTCTGAAATTTTGCTTCTGTCTGCAGAAATTCGGTATGAAAGCATACAAAATGTTACAGGAAGCAAATGGCGATGATGTTCTGCCACATCAACTGCACTTCGGTGGTTCAAGAAGTTTATGGAAGGTCGTGTTTCAACAACAAAGCAGGACAATCCAGGTGCTCCAAACACTGCAGTGAATGAGACTGTGATGAACACAGCTGCCATCATTGTTCGAGAAGATCGACGAATAACAGTGGATAGATTGGCAGACATGGTACAGATTTCCCATGGTAGTGCATTCACCATTTTGCACTATCACCTACATATGAGATGCACATGTGCCAGATAGGTGCCAAAATTGTTGAAGCCTGAACAGAAGATGGCGTGAATGGATGTGTGTCTGGAGCTTCAGCTTCTGGTAGCAAACCATGGCGAGGCATACCTGAATTCCATCATTACAAGTGATGAGATTTCGCTTCACCATTACGACCTTGAAACTAAACAGGTCTGGAAATCATCTGGTTCTCCGACACCAAAGAAGGCCAAGGTTGTTCGGCTGGCAGGAAAGGTTATGGTGATTTCGTTCGACTGTCGTGGAATGGCTTATCAACATATAGTCCCCCCACAAACAATGGTTAATGGGGAGTATTACAAGACTGTTTTAAGCATCCTGGCAGAACACATCCAACGAAAACACCCTGAGCTGCATCCATCTTGTTGGCACCTTTATCATAATAATTCACGCCCTTATTTTTGCAACGTTGTTGCTCAATATTTGGTCCGAAAAAACATCGAATGTGTGCCCTATCCTCCATACAGCCCGGACCTAGCTCCATGCGACATTTTTCTGTTCCCTCATCTCAAAATGGAGTCTCCTATCCAGGGGCAGCCTTATGTGCTACAGTACAATGATAATTTTTGCTCAAATAATGTATTTGTAATACCATAGTATCTGATCTGTCATTTAACAATTTCCCGTGGTTATATTCATGACGCATTATCAAGTGTTTAGTCTCCGCTCTTCGCTCTTTGGTGCCTCAGGGGGTTCGTTGTGCTACTCTGAACTTCATATGAGAATGTAGACATTTATGCGCATGTGCGAAGCTGAAATCACTGCTCTGATTGGCTAATTTTACGCGGGAAAGTGCTGTAGTCAGCTTCAGCACAACACAGCTTGGAGATTGAAAAAGTACAGCATAACGAAAGAATGCTTGTTTGTGGAAGAACTCGGAACTATTTACAATGTATTTGGTAATTCAAATATCAGACTGCTGCTGCCATCTACCTGTAGGCCTATGAGGTTCCTCTGAATCAGCTAGCAAGTGACGGAAAATGGAATCCCAGAAAATTGAAGCCAAGGAAGTATGTGACTGTATAATTCAGGAAACTACTCACTGTTTCCAGTCTTTAAGCTACCTAGACGCAACAAAATTGTTAAACAGCAAAAATTTTTAGAATTTTTCGTATAATTTTCGTGAACGCGAATTGAAGTTGCTGTCAACAGCTATACTATACTGAACAAAAGAGTGTTAAAGACACAACTTAGAGTTCTATACAGAAAACCCTACTTCCAAAATATAGATGTCTGTTCAGTTGTCACAATACATAGTCTCCAACAATTTACAGGTCCATTCCGTGAAGTAACGAAGTTGTTAAATATTTTCGTTACAACACCAATGGCCACTGCTGAGCCAGAAAGATGTTTTTCTTGCTTGAAACGCATAAAAACGGTTTTTAAGGAACACTATGTCCCAGGATAGTCTCACTGCTCTTGCAATACTGTAAATAGAAAAGAGTATGATGTCCAAGATGGAGGGGTTTAACACCAGGGTACAGTAATTGACAAGTTCTGCAGTAGGAAGGAACGTCGTATGGACTTCATATTTCGTCACTAGGCGAGTCTCAAATTAAGATAAATACATATAAGTGTATATAGTAGGCAGATAAAGAGATTGTAGCACACTCATTATTTTGACCACCAGCCGCTACGGGCTCCTATCGACGAAAAACACCAGTATGTCTTAAACATTATTGCCAATCATTACTAAATTTATTTCATATTCGTTTTCCTTTATAACCACACAAAATTTAACAAAAATTACTATGTTTATAAATATGAATAAAATTGTTAAAATTTAATAATTTTAGAGACTCGAAAATTAATGTGTGAATCTCTCAGAAGAAAGAAGAATGTTGGACAAATATTGAAACTACAGTATAAAAAATAAATTAAAAAAAAAACAAATGTAAGAAAACCATCTACATACATAAGGAGTGGTGGGGGGAAATCTTAAAAGACTAATGTTGCAGTCACATGCACATAATGGAAAGTATAGATATTAACTCTAAAGTGACTAGAAAGTCTGCATAAATCTATCTACATAAACATTATCTACTCACCAACTTTCTTTGACCAAGGAAAGCGTTTGTGCCATCCAAACTCTGAAAACAAAATATTTGCACGTATAAACAGATAATAAAGTGAATAAAAAAATACAAGTGTCAGGAAAAGTGTCGCCAAAAATATAACTCATCAATATTACGTAGATAAAGGGTATTTCTAAGGAAGAGCTGACAGTATTTAACCACAACTAATTTGGCCCAATTCTCTATGGAGAATCAAGTATATTTGTGATTCAACATTCATAAACACCCAAGTTCTCCTTAGAAAAATCCTATATATCTGGGGATTGTCTATAAAGCAAACTATTGGAAACATTTTCTAGAAGTACATAAAGAGGGAAAGATACTGAAGGAAATGCACCAAATAAGAGGAAATCTTGACTTCATTCACTGTTTATCACTAAGTAAATTTTATTAACTAATAATGATTCATAGTTCACATACAATTTTAAACAATACCAAACAGGATTGCAAATATAAAAGAAAACATACGTCCCACCCAATTAAACACTAAAAATCCAACAATTAGGGCTATTTTTCTAGTAAACATTTTTAAGACACTTTTCCTATGTATATTTCTTTCCCTCCTGACTTTCAAATGAATTCTAATTTGGAATGCAATTCAAAGAAATAAACTTTGCAGAAAGACTACAGAGCAAATGTTAGGTTGAATTCCATTTGAAAAATAGCCCCTTTTACAAGAAATAATTTGTATTCAAATGAGTGACACTATGCATGCCTTGTCTGTAATGTTTAAAGTTTGCAATATTGTTTGGGTATAAATAATATGAATTACAATTACTGGTAACAAAATAAACACACAACAAAGTACTGTATGTTAAATTGCACACAATTAATACTGCATTCCAAAAATTCACAATGAATGGTGTAATAAAATCATCCATTTATATAAATAGAATAAACAATTTTTCAAATGTCGAAACAATGTCATCTTCATAAGGAAATATATTACCATCCTACAGCACTGTCAAAATCTTTGAAGACGTATTCTATGTTTCTATAGTGTTTACAAGCATGATTTATGAAACGGTGATATCATAAAAGGATTAGAGAAAAGGTGGAAATAGTGAAAGTTGTCCAGCAGCAGAAGTATTAAAGGGTTAGAAAATGGTGAAAAGGGAATGAGAACAAAGTAGTTATATCTTTCTCGTATGACATTATTGTCCTAACATATCTGATCTAAAGCTGAGAGAAATCACAAAATTTCAAGAACAGTCTAACTGTACTGCATACAGAGTGTAGTGATGAAATTTGTAAACATTCTCTATGTTTAGCCCACTGTATTGTTAAACAGTCTGTAAAAAGAAAAAAAAAAAAAGAGTAATTTGGTAGAAAATGTTGGTCAATATAATACTGGTGACAGACTACAGTCACTAATCGCGATCGGGTTTGTAGTGTGTCACCGTCCCGATCGTGATCAGGAGCTAAATCCTGTTTCCAGAACAAGATAATCACGCTGAGGCACAGCCCAGTGGACGAAAGTAACATTTTAGTAATCCTTGGTTTCGAATCACCTTGATTTATATTATTTAGGAAGTCGTGATAGCTTCTGCTGTGAAATTTTGTTACCCCTTCCATTGTATTATATGAAATAGAAACGAAAATGAATGGCTATAAAATGAATTTGGCTACTATTAGACGTAGTGGAGAAATTTAATGCAGATGTGAGAAAAGTAAAAAGAAATATATTAACAAATGACAGACGAATTATTCATATTTCATATATCTAGAGAGCAATAGAAGGCTGCTGAAAGATGTTTCATTTCAATAAATAATGGATTACAAACTGGAACTGGTTTCTTTTTCAGATTTTCAATTTCAGTCTCCATTACGACGCTATCGTTGAGGTTAAGGTTGATTTTAAAAATATGTTTTATTAGGCCTACAAAATAATATAAATTTTTGGCATGATATAAATTGTATCAGTTTACATTGTAAAGCACATAACAATTTTAACAAATAAATTCCCATATCAAACTACAAGAAACAACAAAAAAGAGGGGGGGGGGGGGAATGAACAAACATCAAAAGAAAGTATGAACTTTAGGTGTTGTCCAGGAGGGAAACAAACGTATACATATGTACATAGAGAAAATTGTTTCCTCTATGGTAATTCAGCTGTTTACCAGACGGGACCTAGTGTCTCACCACATTTTTGGTAATCGCGATCGGGCCTGATCGCGATAAGTGCTAATAGCGATTAGTGCTGTAGTCTGTCACCAGTATAACGGACATCATTGACATCATCGAGGGGTCAAAGACTGGTTAGGTTTGGTATGTTGAGGTTTTTGGTATGCCTTAATATTATACGTTTTTTTGGTAGGCATACTAGAAACCTGAACAAACCAAACCTAACCTGTCACTAATCCTCGATGATGGCTGCCACATTTACCAATGTTTTCTACGGAATTACCGAAAAAAAAAAACAACCTTATCTTTATCAAAGAGGCTTACTGGACTCTAGTGTAAAGATCAACAGCCACATGAATACACTTTTTCTGCGGCTGTTATACAGTTCATGCAATCTGTAAAAAGGGTAATCTCGGTAATTTGTCTTGTGTAATTATTTTATTTTCTTACTGAGACTGCTTAATGTTAAATAAATTTATTACAACAGCACCAAGATACTTTTTTCAATAATGTACAGGGCATATCAAAAGTCTGGTAACACTTTCAATATTTTATTACACAAAAACCACAAATGATAGCACTTTCAAACATGCGTCAGTTTAAAGTCAAACTCTCAAAGTTCTGTTTACACCTTACAGAGATTCAATGTGTGAACCGCGAGTGACTCGGAAAATTAACAAGCACAACTGTCGTGTTTGGGGTACACAGAAACCTCACAGAATCATTGAACATGAAGGTGATTGACCAAAGGTGAATGTTTTCTGCGCGTTGTCACAACGAAAACTGTACGGACCTTTCTTCTTCATTGAGGCTACTGTGACTGGACATTCATATCTGGACATGTTGGAGCAATGGTTGGTGCTTCAACTTAGACAAGATCTCGATGACGATTTCATCTTTCGGCAAGATGGGGCTCTGCCACATTTCCACAATACAGTTCGTGCTTACCTGAATACGGAGATGTCTGAGCGTTGGATAGGACGTGCTGGAGTAAGGGACAGATGTTTCATGACATGGCCACCAAGGTCACCCGATATGACTGCATGTGACTTTTTTCTATGGGGATATCTAAAGGACTGTGTGTTAGTACTGCCTTTGCCACGTGATTTAGAGGAACTAAAAACCAGAATTCGAGAAGCTGCCATCACGGTTACAGAGGATATGTTGAAAAGGGTATGGGAAGAGTTTGATTATCGTTTGGACATCTGCCGAGTCACTCGTGGTTCACACATTGAATCTCTGTAAGGTGTAAACAGAACTTTGAGAGTTTGACTTTAAACTGACGTGTGTTTGAAAGTGCTATCATTAGTAGTTTTTGTGTAATAAAATATTGAAAGTGTTACCGGACTTTTGATATGCCCTGTATTATAAGATAATGCACTACTGTTCGAAAACGTAGAAATATTTGAATCTTGATTTAAAAGTTCGCCCATGAATATCTCCCAACTGTTAGATTTCGGACAGAGATATAGCAGACTAAATCAATATATCTGTTATTAACGGAAAAAAAAAATGGTAACCATCACTGATACCAGTAATTCTGTAGGACCAAAAATTAATCTCTACATAAATCGATATAGGTTACCCAAACTACATTATCCACAAGTATTTTACATTCATCCTGGGACAGTCTGTTTGTATACTATTCAAAAAATTGTTTCCTCAGAATATTAATTCGCAATGAAAATTATTTTCCCGAAATTAATAATAAAGCTTCAATTCAGTCATTGTCATTATAATTTTGGTTTCAGACCTTAGATCTCAGTAATTTAATTGCTCATCATTAACAAAATTAATGTCAAGATTTGTAAATATAAATTCAGAGACAAACTGTACACAAGAAAACATATATGATACACACACACGCAGCTAAAAGTGATAATTGAAAGGACATTCTTTCTGATATAAAACGAGATTCATTACTGTCCTTTGGAATGCAGTATTAACACTTCACATACATGCATTGATACATGCATACAGAAACATTTCATGCTAGAAAACATTACGAGGTATAGAAAAAAAAATTAAAAATAACTAATATTAAGGACTAAAATGTTTCCATAAAAAAGGACATTCTTCCTCTGCATTCATAGTGATAAGGAACATATCACATCACGACTTTTCGGTATCTCTTCCACAAAATGAATTCTTGACTACAAAAAAGGAGTAAATTGTAAAATTGTAAATTATATTTTATTTAATGACGCTCACAGCTGCCGAGGTTATATCACTGTTGTCGTGTGCCGGATTTTTGTCCCTCAGAGTTCTTTTACATGTCAGTAAATCTACTGACATGAGTCTGTCGCATTTAAGCACACTTAAATGCCATCGACCTAGGCTGAGATCGAACCCGCAACCTCAGGCACAAAAGGCCAGTATTCCAGGCCGACTAAAATGGAGTTATGAACACGTAGTTTTATACAACAAATTAATATGAATAAAAAAAAAATTCATTTCAAAAGTAACAAAATTTTTATGAAATTTTAAGTCATAACTAGGGCCCAGAAGTTATGCATTTGCATACTCTTTCCTGGAGGGTATAATTGTAAGCTCACATATTATCTATACGAATTATCAATTTTTCAGCTGTCATGGGGACTATACGGCATATGGAAACATCGAATTTTTCAATTAATCGTATGCAGAAGAGAAAATTTTGCCCATATGGAGCCGTACGGTGTTTGGGGGCCTAAGTTTTTACATAAACGGAGATCTGTCCCGACCTTATATCATCTCTTGCTGTTCCTAACATAACTACTTTGATATTCATAAACACAAATGTTCCACCTCTACAGTGCTGGAATCAACAACAATATACAACAGAATGGTATTTTCTCAGAAAATTCACACCAAACAAGGCATAGTTTCCTTATGCTTCACTGGCTTCCGTGGAATGTATGTAGTGATAAACACATGATTTTAGTTTGCAGCTAAAATACTTTCAATATAAAAATCGTTTGATACATACCTGTTTATTCTAATGCACTGTTGTAAATTCCCCTCCCTCACTGCGCAAGGTCCAGTACGAATTACTAGGGATATGATCTGCTTCCCTTGTGTTACATCCTGGTCCTCTCCAGTGCCATATTTATAACAAGTGGAAGAGGAGGTACAACAATGCATTCGAATAGGTAGCCTATATCATGCAGGAAAATATAAAACGATTTTTATGTTGAAAGTATTTGTGATTGCAAACTAAGACTACGTGTTTATCACTGTAAACATCCCACAAAAACCAACAAAAAAATCGTGCTTTTGGTGTAGCTTCTCTGGAGAATTACGAAAAGTATGGTTAAAAACCCCGTAGTGCTGCAGATACACGTTCCAGGATTGATCGAGACAAGTGCCCCTACGTGAGAGTTTCATGGGATCTTTAAATCAAGTTTGTTTGACAATTAAAAGGTAAAACAAAAGAGTTTCTTTACTCCTTTGACAAAAAAAAAGCATTCATTAAATGATGGTCGGAAGGGTTGAGAGAGAAGAGTAAAATATATTTCAAGGGAGAAAAATATGGAGTAGTGTGTATGGTTAAGGAAAAAATTACCATAAAAGCACTTGATAAAACCTATATGTTAAATGTTAAAATGTTATGTTTTATTTAACGACGCTCGCAACTGCAGAGGTTATATCAGCATCACCGGATGTGCCGGAATTTTGTCCCGCAGGAGTTCTTTTACATGCCAGTAAATCTACTGACATGAGCCTGTCGCATTTAAGCAACTTAAATGCCATCGACCTGGGCCGGGATCGAACCCGCAACCTTGGGCATAGAAGGCCAGCGCTATACCAACTTGCCAACCAGGTCGACGATAAAACCTATATAGCATATTTATGAAATGTACAAGATTTCTTCTTTCATGAACACAAAAAAAAAACAGGTAGCTGCAGGGAAGATAGAATATGCGAATCACCATGATAAAATATGAATACTCAAACCTCACCCATTAGGTCAGTGGCTCGCATGCCTCCATAAGGAACATTTTTGTTAAATGCCAATAAGAAGATTTCAGGTATTTAGATCAATTATTATCACTTAATATTCCACTTTCACCTGCATCAGTGTTGGGGAATGTGGCTTGATGTGGCCTTATATTGTGCTTAGTATCTGCAAGTACTTAAAGAGGTCGTTAATTCGTTAAACTCGAATAATGCTGTATCTATTAAGATAACTCGAAATGTCCTGGCAAACAATAAGAAGGGCATCTTGTATTTATATCTCCTCATTTTTCTGGTTTACCAAAAGAAATCATGTTGCTGGAAATTGTTGACCCTCCTTTACACATGTCACTAGCCGTTACCCTTGTGGTGGTTGAGTGGTCACACCTTCAGCCTGTCATGCATAGTCCGGGTTTGAGTCCGAAGCAGACCTGGAATTTTTAATTGGAAAATCCATAGTGACACTTGTGACACAAGGTTGCAGATGGGATTTTTCTTGGGTTTCTCCCATTTTCCCATATTGGGCATCTATATCATTCCATCAACATCTCTACATTTTGTCGTCATTCCACAGCATTCCCCAAATGCCAGTTGGTGATGCACAGAGGGCGTTGCCTGCTCCAAACTTGGGTATGAAGCAAACCTCAGTATAGTCAGCCAGTGTGGGTCTGAGAATGTGCCTAGCTTGAGGGTTAGCACAACAGATCACGAATGCCCCCTGCCAAAAATTCAGTTAAATTCAATTTTATTAAGTTCAGTTGCCAGCTGTTCTTTAAGAAATGAACCTAATTCATTCCTGGCAGTGTAGGACAAAAAGTAAATGATAAAGCAACTAACATTAATTAAAAAAAAAAATTCCTAGGTATGAACAATTGAGGGATATTCTAGAAATTCTCGAAGAGAAATCCTCCATCACACCAAAAGATTTGTATCTGCGAAAAAATTAACGTCATTTAAATAGGCCTCAATAGCCTCATGTGATGTGGAAAGAAGTTTTAATAATATAAAAACGTCTTCAGGGACAAGAGACGCAGTTTCTCGATTGAAAACCTCAACCACGCTCTGATTTTAGGCAACAGAACCACTTCTGCTTCAGCCTCTAAAGAACAACGTTAAGTTCATACATATTTGTATTTTACAGGAAGTCCCGTGCCGTGGTCTAAGGCATCCCGCCTAGGACTCGCGTTACGGAATGCGCGCTGGTTCGAGTCCTCATGGGGAAAGAAATTTTCTCATGAAATTTCGGCCAGTGTATGGGACCGGTGCCCACCTAGCATCGTGATGCACTTTGGGAGCTACGATAGGTAGCGAAATCCGGTTGCAAATACCAGCTATAACAGCTGGGGGGATCATCGAGCTAACCACAAGATACCTCCATTCTGATTGGATGATCGTCCACCTCTGCTTCGGCATGTGGGCGTGAGGTCAGCAGCCAGCTTGTCGGTCTAGGCCCTTCACGGACTGTAGTGCCATGGATTATTATTTTTATTATTATTATTTTAAGGAAACGTAATTTTATTGGCACATTTTATACTTTTTACTTTTTAAGGGCACATTTGCATGCATATTTAGTAGTTTTTTTTAGGACATGAACTTCTGGGTCCTAGTTGCGGCATTACAAATACCTAAAACATTAATTCCTAATGACATTAACAGAATAAAGTTTTTCTTTTAATATACAGTAGAACTTCAATGCACTCACGATCGAGATTGTCCATTAATTAAATATTTCATATTCTATACTTTCACCTAACAAAAATTAATTCAATATTTCAAAAAAGGAAAAATTGTATGCACATAGCAAATGTGAAAATAATCCAAATGTATTAGGAGGCTGTTGTACAGTAATTATAAAGAGACAGCACTTACCGTAACTTAAATATTTACCAACTGCTACCCATTCATGTAATGTACAGAATAATTTTGTAAGAATTCCGTGTATTATTTTACTTTTAAAGTACAAATTGGTGTGTTATTTCGAGAATAACAAACTTAAATAATTCTAAACCTTCCAAATTAAAAGAGAAATTTTACATAAAATAAATATGTATCAAATATGAATGAGGTCTCGCCCACCTCATTATATTTTGCTCGACTAGCATGACTAGTCAGTTTGTTTTATACCATTAAGTACGAGAAAAATTCGTACCGGCACCGGGAATCGAATCCAGGACCTCTCAGCTGTGCGCGCTGAGTGCTCTCTAACCAACTGAGCTGTGCCGGGACCCGATTCACGATATAATAAGGTGGGCGAGACCTCATTCATATTTGATACATATATGATGTTAACAGTTTAAAGAAACTGTTGTTGAATATGGCCATAAAGGCACGTAATATGCGCTCCTGTACATATATGACGTGTATCGTCTCAAGTGCAGGCAGTAAGGCCGTAACACGATACTACGAGAGGAGTTCGGCCGGCGTCGTGAATCGGGTCCCGGCATAGCTCAGTTGGTTAGAGAGCACTCAGCGTGCACAGCTGAGAGGTCCTGGGTTCGATTCCCGGTGCCGGTACGAATTTTTCTCCTACTTAATGGTATATAAACTAAATATGCTGCACACATAAAATGAGTATCCTCATTTAAGACATTAATATACATGCTATTACATGCAATCAGGCAATAGCAAGTACTCATATAATTTTCTCTTGGAATTGTTAAAAAAGCACTCTGAAATAGTTTAAGGCTGGTGTTCTTAGATGCAGATTATTTTAATATCCACTTTCATTTTCACTCTTATATCCCCTGCAATATATCATTTTTAAAGTTTATTAAAATTGAGAGAAAACTACGTTAATTACTTACTGTTATTGAAATAAAAGATTTGGACTCATGCACTGATTATATTCTTAGCATGCTAGTAATTCAACTTTCAGACAAATTTTATAAGTAACTCTTGAATAATTTCAGTGATCACGCACAAAATATTAATTTTTATTACTTTCAAAATTACTAACAACACCCAAATTATTTGAAACAATTGTGATTTACATGAACACAGTGAAGACTGAAAGAGAAGGCATGCATAGGCCCTCACATACTCTCCATGCTTTCCCTATTGCCTGTATCTCAATATTCCTCCATTAGAACTTTGCATTTTTTTAAGCTTAGAATGAAATTTGAATATTTATACCATCAAATAACACTAAATTTATACATTTATCTCGACTTCTGTTACATTTACAACAAGAAAACATCGTCTATAAAATTAACTACTATACACTGCTTCAAAATATTTTTTTAAAATTATATAAAAATACAAATATGTGAATGGTAAATTATGTAAAACCCATCATAAAAATAAAGAGTAAAATTGGATACTTTAAAGTAGAAAGGTGCAAAGTGCCAAAATCATAGAAAACGAAATTATTATGCAGAAAAGTGCAATGTGCCTAGGAGGATGATGTATGAAAGAGGCTACATCCAATTGTGTTTCTTAAGCGAGATATTAAGATGTTACGTTGCCAGCACCATGCAGTTTCAGACGGTAAGCGCCCTCTGCATCATAGAATGCAATGGATCTTCAACAGGTCATGTTTGTGCCCAAACTTACACACAGCGAAATGTTTTACAGATGTCAGCTTTCACGTTATAACTTTGGAGTTTGTGTCTTACATGTGTATGTGGGATGAAAGCATCGCGAGTAGAGGTGCCAATGAGATTGCCTCGTGTGTACTAAAACTGATGAATATGGACACAACAAACAAGAATCTGATAACTGTGCAGCTGAAAACAATAATCGTGTAATGGTTTTCATGTGTCTCTTTTTAGTTGCCATTGGTTTATTTGAGTACATAGAACAAGCGGGCACAGTTTCTTGCAATGCGATTCTGATTTTGCTTTGATTGAAAAACGACAGAAAGTGACAAAAGCCTTCATTCCTAGTGACCTGCTTAAAATCGTACAAGACTCTAAAGTTGTAAAACCATTTCAAACCGTTTCAATGCTAGAGTCATATTTCCTTAATACCCAAGATGTTGCTGATCAACTAATTTCCATCAAGAACTTGAATATTTCTAAGGCATGTTGCATTCCGTATGATGTTAGTAAAGCAGGTAGTGTTTTTGTGAAATAGTCCCATGATAATGAAGCAGTGCATACCATGAAAGTGCTTATAAAAAAAAAAAAAAAAAAAAACATGAAAGATATGCAGTCAGCATTGTTTCAAGTTAAAGCATAAAATAGGGAAATTACTGAAGAAAAGAAAGGGGATCTACTAGCAATGACTCCCTGTCTTCCAAATGAGGAGCATAGGCAATTCTACAGGCAGATCTGTGAGTAAAAATTGCTCCAGAATAGGAAAAAATAGGTATTGGACTTTGCACCATTCTATTGCAACTGTACCCATTACTTAACCCTTTTCACAATCTGTGTTATATAATTAAATATGGAGAAATAGTGTCTTTACATACCGCTATTATTAATGAATAAACACTGTACTATTGCTGTTTTCTATCAGTAAAGAAACATGACACAAATATGTGTACAATTATTCTTGTAGCTACATTTTTTTTATCTTATCTCCAATGTTTCATTTTGGCACTTTGCACTCTTCTACTTTGAAGTATCCAATTATTACGTACTGAATAACAAATTCATGACTGAAATTCTGCCCATACTATTTCATGTTCAGAATATTTCCTATGAATACGATATACACTTGAATGAAAGAAGACTTCACTTACTAAAAACAAAAAAAAATAAATAAATAAAAGCAAAAAAGTGCAATAAATATAAAAAGACATGTATGGGAAAAACTCAGCACTTACCAATGAAAAGACTCCATTAGATACACAAACACAGCAACAGGAAAGCTGCAGGAGCTTTCACCACTCACAGAGGGAATTAACATCTGTAAAAGTTCCTAAAGCTTTTCTAAGTCTATGTCCGTGTTTAAAGGAGCCGTTCAATATCATCAGAACATGATTTTCATTTAAAACAGATACCGTTTACCACTTATTTCAAAATTGCAGTCAAAATTAAAACTTCAGAGCTACATTTTTATATTAACAAAATCTCTTTCAGTTTCATACTGAAACATTATGAAGTTTTTTTCTATTCTAGACACAGTATGTTCAGCTATTCTACAAAATTTTCTGCCAGTGACAAATTTATGCAAGTCTGCAATTATAAATGGCATTTAGTAATTTCTCGTTTAACTTTAATTTCAAATACAGGATATATACAGAAGATGATATGAAAAGACAATAATGAAGTAGATGTGACATAATAAACTGATATACACAGCAAAAGCCGGAACAATGGCTGCTTTCCTGCCACAGGTCTCACAGAATTTGATAGCAACTGCTTCGTTAATGTTTGGTAACAATGAATTATAGTCAATTTATAATTAATAAAACTTGTTGTCAGGATTATCCTAATTTCTCATAGAAAATAACATTTTAGAATTGAATTAGTTCTCTAACATAAATATTGTAAAGTAGTAGAGTACCTTATTTCCAGTGCTGCCATGGTATTTTTTTCTTGACCATATGCCCCACCCCATAATTTTCCTCCCTTAAATATATTTTACTCTCCTCTCTCTCTCTACCCCTCCGTCATCCATCATTTAATGGAGGGTTTATATCTCGCCAAAATATTGTAAAAAATTGCACAAAATTGTAAAAATTACTAAATTGTAAAACTGTAAAAATTTGTAAAAATTGTAATTGTAATATTGTAAAATTTTGACTTGTTCCACATCTTCATTGCTCATGCAAGATCTACGGAATAAAATGAACGAATGAATGAATAAAAATAAGTAAAAAATTGTTCTGCTTTACCATTTATTTGTACACAAGGTTGATTCAAAAAGCCCATGAAGCTCTCGCAGTAGAGGAACACTTATCTTTATGAATCCTGGAGCACGGATCTGCAGAACAAGTCTTTTGAACCATCGTCTTGGTAATTCTCCAGAAAAGCTACACCAAAAAAAGGCATAATTCTCCATTGTTTCAGTGCCTTTTGTGAGATGTATATAGTGACAAACATGTCGTTTTAGTTTGCAGCCACAATAACTTTCAACTTAAAAATCGTTTCATATCTGTACGGTATATTCTAATGCACTATTGTATCCCCCCCACTTGTTACAAATATGACAGGTCACAATACTAGTGAAACTGATCATTTTCGTAGTAATTCGTCCTTGACTTCTCACATGTTATGTTTGTAATCAGTAACAAGTAGAAGGGTTACAACAGTGCATTAGAATAAACAGGTAAGTATCAAACGATTTATATGTTGGAGGTATTTGTGGCTGAAGGCTGAAATCATGTTTTTATCACTATATACATCCCACAGAAGCCAGTGAAGCAAAAGAAATCTGTGCCTCCTTTGATGTAGCTTTTCTGGAAAATTTTCATTATGGTTCTGGATTCTAGCACTATAAAGGTCGAATGTTTATGTTTATGAACACCAAAGAAGATATATTAGGAACAGCAAGAGATGAACTAAGATCAGTACAGATCTCCGTGTAAAAATATAGATCTCCATATGGGCAAATCGTAAAACAGCAAACGCTAACCTCCGCCCACAACCCCTTTCCACTTTTCCCCTACAAGCTCACCACACACTCTAGCGGGAAAGAGTGGAAATAGGGGTTTAGGGTGGGGTGACATCTAGTGGAGGAAAGTGGAACAAAAAGAGTGAATGCGGCATCTATGAAGCAAAAGAGGATCTTCGTCCTGTTTCCCTCTGTCTCTCCTCTCTGCTTCATGTCTCTCTCTTTTTTTTTTCTTATGACTTTGCGGAGGGCAGTATTTGATCCATCGATCTTCCTAACGAAACGCACACACACTTTTTGGTCACGCTTTAGACCTCTCGGCTACCAAGACGAGTTGGTGGTAGAAGGGAAAATGAATCTATTTATGTTCAAGGGAACTGCCATAACGTATTGCAGAAATGCAATGTGTATTGTTGTCTAATGCACATTAACTTGGTTGTATTGTATTGTGATGTGTTGTAAAATATGAAATACATGCGAGGCGGTAGGCAGTGATCCACCGAAGCGGGGCAGATAGTAGAGACAGTAGAGAGAGAGAGAGAGCAGGCGAGCGAGGTGCCAAGTGGCGAGGGTGGGGATAACTTCCCCTACTGGCGTTCGCTGTTTTACAATTTATCCCTCCATATAGGCACCCATACACTGTATGGCTCCATATGGGCAAAAGTTTCTCTTTCCCACATGATTTATTAAAATATTTTAGGTTTCCATATGCCGTATGGCCCCCATGACAGCACTGCTTATTTCTTAGCATTTCATTAAGCGCAATTTAAGCATTTTAATTCGTAACTATTGAATTAATATAATTAAAATCTAGTGTAATTTGTTTGGTATTGCAATCAACAGACATTTATCCATTACATATATTTACAATTCTCATGAAACTTAAAAATGGTCCTGGAAAATAGATATTATTATAATAAAGTCTCTGCTATGTTCATTCTGCCAAACATTCAACTCATATGAACGAGGCCTTAATAAAATAATTCACATTCATCTGTAACTCCGACCAATTTCCCTTCACCATTGCCAATATGCAGCTAATAATGAAATTCTACTGAAATATATTAAGGTATTGTATTTAATATTCTATGATTATATTATGATTTTATTTGGAAAAATAAGTGTTCGGGTGTTAAAAATTAACTAAAACGTAAGATATAAATTATTTTTGTATTCTAATTAAATAAACTTATATTCTGCATCAGTAGAAACATTTTTAATAAATGTTAATTAACTGTTATATATGTAATATAGATTTTAATTAAAAAAAAAAAGATAATTCCACTTTAAACCACAAGTTTTAATTTTAGTAGCCAGCATGTGCTGTATCATATAGAAAATAATATTTCAAGCTAATTTATCCACTGAATATTCTGAAGCCAAAAGAATACAGATTTCAAAATTCCATTACAAATTTGTAAAATAGTAGTCAAAATGTTCTAAAAATGCTTTATATTACTACCACTGGATGTGAACATAAAATTCACGATAATTCCAGGTACATAATACTTAAAACTTTAACTACAGTACCGGTATATAACTGAAAGCTATGTTTAGTTTTATTGATACAGATAACGAAACCTAAAGCATTTGTTAATTTGCACTATACTAACACATATTTCATGCAAGACAACATTACAGTGGCATAAAACAGTGCTAGCACAATTTTATTGAAAAAGTTTATATTTAATGTTTTTATATCAATATGTTTATATTGTTGTTATGCAATTCAGAGTGGAGCACACACATTTAAAGGATAACTACAACTTTATTTTACAACAAAATTTAAACGAATTTCTTCATCATGGATGCCACAATGAGCACATAATACGAAGAAATACTTCATTTCAATTACCTCATAACTTTTGTCTGAAGTACAATTAAGTTTTGTTGTAAAATAAATTTGTAATTACAGATTTTAATTCAAGTGTGTATGTCCCATCATCTATGTAATTTTATAGCAGTATAAAGCTTGATTTATCTTGATTTATAACACGATATTAAGTTTCTTCAATTTTATTCTATATAAAACTGAATACTGTCACTCATATATTCTAGCAAAGGAGGGAAAAAAAGAATCATATAATTGAAAGTCTCTTCTCTATCACTGAGACCTACAAATTGTAGCAGTTTACTAAAGCTAGTAAACCTTGGAGCAATGGTTCTTCTGAAAAAAAATATCCTGAAGATTGCAACACAAATGTAAAAGACAAACTGTAATGAAGCAGATAATACTATTTTTTAATTTATAGAGGTTTCCACAGATTCTGAATAAGAAAATTTGACTATAAATTGGTTAACTATTATATTTTAATTTCAATAAGAATGCATTTATAATAAATTTATTAGTCATCATAATAGCAATGAATCGATAATGAGTACATGCGACACAATGATGAAACTAAATTGAGGTTGATTATGTAAGCAACTTGTCAAGTTTGTTTTTAAGCAGGTATGCGGTAGTCTTCATAGAAGTTATGCAAATGTTTCTGCTGACATGAAAATATTGCAAGAAAGAAAGATTAACCTACATATGGAATGTACCGATTAAGCTATTTCAGGTTCGTGACTTACAGTATGTCGACATCTGATCACCTAATTGGAATAATAAATTATTATGTAAAATAAGACCTAAATATTACAATTAAATTTTGAAAAGGAGCAAATAAATAAGGTTTAAAGTCTTAAGGGTTATCACGATTGGTTTAAACATGTATTAAAACAAGACGTAAGTGCAAGTTTGAACCAATAAATTATTGAGATTTGCGATAGATTAATTAGTTTAGGAAATTATATATTTATTATGTAGAACTACATTTGTATATAGATCTTTTGTTAAATTATTAAGTTTTGTACTTTTGTGAACTATATCAATAAATCTATATCACTATATCTGAATTTAATTGCAATTTCCTCAGCTGAAAAAAAAAAATGGAGAGAAATGCTTTCACTCCAAGAGAGCTAACATAATGCTTCTTAAGAGTTTGCTCTGGTTAATAATTTCATTGTCACCATTTCATTAGATTATGTACTAACATTTCCTTTCTTGTATTATCTTCATTTTTGAAAGTCCTACTATTTACAATGAAAATATTGAAGTTTGTAGAGATTATTTGGAATCATAAATTATGTATTTAAATCATCACAATTTAATGGAATTTTTATCCTATACCTGAAGTGGGTTGACAATGCCAGTGCCCAGCATTGATGCACACTTACTGTGAGACTTAAATTTGTGGTTTTCTGCTATCGAAATAGTATTGTCGGACCATCGGATCTGTGCCCCCGTAAGATATGCAAACTGAACCCTAATTCCTTCTCAGCCTCGGCAATTCATTTCTCTCCCTGCATTCCTATTTCTCTCTTTTCTATGTGACGGAGTGGTAAAAAAAAATATTATTAAGCAAGTAATAGCATTTTGCGATGAAGAGAAACAAACAGATCATCTCTTTCCTATAAATAAGTCAACGATAAAAGCAGCTGCGATCACTGGTGAGGCTTATTTTATTTCAATTGATTACATATTAAAATTACTTACTTAACTAATAATAATACAATATGTTATGTAATTTATATAAGCAATTCAGAGTGCCTAATAAAGAAAATCAGGAGAGAGGGAGTCTGTGCAGGAGATGAAAAGTTAGAATCAACAGGGAAGAACAGACCAAGGGAACCTTTAATTCTTGTAGATCATATGAACTGATGTATATTTTAAGAAAAAAAAAGATACAAGAATGTAATACCTTGCAGAAAGAAGTTCCGACATTGAAGAAATTACTGAAGGTTGCGAGAGAAGCAATAATTTAATAGGTAGAAGAGAAATGCTACGGAAAGTGATTCAAGACATGCGATTTAGGTTTAAAAAATGAAGAAATACAAGATGTATTTTGATTGAAAGAAATGATATTGTAGCATGGAGGACCAGTTATTTATGGCAACGTTTGACAACATCCCTATTCGGCAAGGTTCGTGGTCTGCTGTTTGACGTGGTTGGAGGAAAGCGGGTGGAATGGAGTGAGTACAGGCGTTAACTTTTTCAAGAACGACGACAGCGCTGAAGGGGCACAGATCCGACGGTCCGACAATAACATGTATTACATAAATCTGGGTTTTCAGGTATAGGTCCCTGTAAAGCTGACTTGAATAATTTCGAGTTCTAGTATAGTTCCTGGGTAGCTCAATCAGTAGAACATTGACACACTAGCCAAAGGTCCTGGGTTTGATACCCGATCCTGGAACAATCTTTCTCTTGAAATTATTCAAGTGAGATTTACAGGGAGCTATATCTGAAAAATCAGGTTTGTGCATTGATTTCAATGAGAAAACTGAGACAAATTTAGCTCCTGTTTATTGCAGATGATCGAGTCCATGGAGTATCTGTCCCTCATAAATTCGTAAATGTTGTGACTGTCAGAGTATATCAAAATGGTGATAATCAATGAATGAAGATTTAGTGGAATCATTGTAGAAGAAACTGGAATACGAGACATTTCTCTCAAGAACATACTTTCACTTCACAAATTCCACCTGGACTTCCCAGGACTTTAACCCAGGTATCCAGTGGGAATGAAAAGCAACAGTCATTCAGGTTAATATAATTATTATAACTGACATGCAGAACTTTTGATGTCAAAGAAACGCTTATGATTTGAGAGTAGTGTAAGATGCACGTGAAATTTGAGCTGATGACTTGCATGCAAATCAGATATTGGTCTTCTATTAAAGACTGGTTCACAATAAACCGGGAACGAGAATCAGAATGGAAACGAGAAGCAGAGGACGTGAATATGAAAATTTTTGATTCACAATAAACCGAGAATGTAGACGACTATGCATATCAATATGTATGTCAATAATGATATGTAAAGTCGATATTACGCATTCTGATGTTATTTGTGTATAATTGACCAATGGCGTTCTCTCATGAGTACAAGGCAGCCAACATAAACACAGGTTAACCAACTTCGAAATTTCAACTGAAACATTTCATTAGGGACGGGACTATAAATATGCCCATGCATCTTTATTATCGCAACCTATTTTAAGTCTACCATAACGTAAAATAATTAGAGAAGAAACATTTGTAATAGAACAAAAATGAACACAACAGTAGTTATTGAATTGAAGCATGAATATGTAATTTGTAATACAACCAATACAGTAATAAAATATGATTCACTTACGATCGGTGTTCAAAGATGCAGCTATTGAAAGCCACATATTCTCCTTCATTTTCTCATCTTTATACAAGGCGCGCCGCTTATTGTAAACGTGAGGATTTTCCTCAACACTCAATATTAGAATCTCATCAAATAAAACTTGCTCCATGATGTACAGCACAGAACAAAATAATGCATAGGTTATGTCACAGTCTTCTTGCTACAAAATATACGACGACAAAATAGCTTTTAGATGGCAATAGAATGAATCTAGTGGGCTGTGATCGGAAACGTGAACGCCAAAGTTGAAACTTGGCCAACTCTCCGTTCCCGATCCCGGGCTCCGGCAAGCTTTTCGCTAATTGTGAATGCTCACATTTAAATGTACACATTTTAACAATTTTACCATTTTCGTTTTCATTCCGATTCTCGTTTCCGGTTTATTGTGAACCAGCCTTAATAATAGTTTGTTCCTGTCCTAGAGATAATTTACGATATCACATATGTACTATAAAATATAATTGAACCACGCTAATCCGAACATCTAAAAAAAGGCGGTAAAAAGAGTATTTGAACTGAAAATAAATTTAATGATGCAGTATATTGAAACACTTAAAATGTACAACATACAGTTCAACTTAATCAGCATTTTCTATACTATTATTGGGGAGGAAATAGAGCGTGGTTGGCTGCTTGTATTCCTTTATCCGAAATTTCGATAATCCGAACAAGCCCCAGTCTCAATTAGTTCGGACTAGCGAGGTTCTATTTTAATGTCAAGGTTGACTTATGCACTACATGAATGAGGATAAATCTATTATTTATTTTACTTAGATCTTTATTTGAAGATATTTCAGCTGTAGCAGTTATTCTTGAGCAAGATAAACGTAATTAAATACGTCCTATTCGAAAATAAAAGGTTTGGAAGAATGCAATCATGACATTTATCAAAGGCATTAACACTCTCTCTGTTCCTGAAGAGACTATTGAAAACCTTCAAAAACGCCCTAGCTTGCAGATCAAACATGCAAACATGTCCTTTCTAATTTCTGAGTTAGTATGGATAATATCTAACATGCCTGTCTGATACAATAAATACATTTAGAACTTCATAATGTGAACTCTATCACATAGTACATATGTTATCAAAAATAATTCATACTCTAAAGTCAAATATATTGTGAATTTATCCAAAGAATAGGAATTCTAACAAATGTGCTTAAGATGCTGAATAAATGAGCACCTTAATCAGAGCAAACAAGAACGACTCATGTAGTTAGTGACCAGAAAGTGAAAATAATCAATCGTGCATGAAAACAAACGTGAAAGCCACATTTCAATTCCAGTCATAAGAATATTTTAGGACGCTACTTCCATTACCATTAAGTAGCTGATTTTAGCAAAGAACTTCTCAAATTATATAAATGCTATTATAAAAATGTGTGCTTCCTTGTCAAGTCGTTGAAAAAGAAACAACAGTAAATACATCCACACACTCAGATGCAACACTATAAAAACACACAAAAGAAAAGCACTCATTCAGAAGTCAATATTTACATAGTTTAACAGAAGAACATAGATCTACTATTTTAACTCAGTGTGAGTCACCACCAATGATCATCTTGATCTGGTTTTCTTAGTGGCTCATAAAGTGTTAAAATAAAGAAAAAAAGAATGAACACTTGAAAATGGAACACAAGGTAAACAAGTTAGTCTTCCTTTAGAAAATAAAGCAGAAGTTGTGTGTTCTATTCTTTAGGAGGCATAGAACAGCAGCTGAATCCGCATTCCACTTCCTGATATGTATTGTATAGAGAGTGTACGCTAAATATCAATGAAGTCTATAGCCAAGTTATATTATTCATACTGTGTGATAAAGGATATGAAGCTTTTGAATGTCATGTGTAGGCGAGAGAAGGATAGACAATGAGACAAAGAAGGTGATAAGCAGAGTTGTTGTGAGTGATGAGTGAGAGAGAAAATGCTATATGCAAAATACGAATGCAATACCACATTCTACCCTGGAAGAGAGCCAGTACTCAATTTGATAGAATGAGTGAATCTCAGGGCTGGTCTGGAAGTTTTGTAAATGAGAAAATATGTATGTATGTATGTATGTATGTATGTATGTATGTATGTATGTTATGTTATGTTTTTTTCAATTCATTTTTTTTAGTAGGTTATTTTACGACGCTTTATCAACAGCTCAGGTTATTTGGCATCTGAAGAGATGAAGGTGATAATGCCGGTGAAATGAGTCCGGAGTCCAGCACCGAGAGTTACCCAGCATTTGCTCATATTGGATTGAGGGAAAACCCCGGAAAAAACCTCAACCAGGTAACTTGCCCTGACCGGGAATCGAACCTGGGCCACCTGGTTTTGCAGCTAGATGTGCTAACTGTTACTCCATAGGTGTGGACTGTGTTATGTTATTTTAATTATAGAGTGAATTTTTCTTATTTTACTTCTATCTGATTTAGGCTTCAGGTCAGGTCAGCCATGGGACTGAAGCTGGATGGTCTATGGTCAGTCCTTGGCATCACTTCATTTCACCCCTTTGGTCTGATTACCTGGTTGGGTTTTTTCCGAGGTTTTCCCCAACCAAAAGGCAAATGCTGGGTAATCTTTTGGCAAATCCTCGGACCTCACCTCATCTCACTGCATCTCGCACAAAATATTGTAAAAAAATTTTAGAAAATTACAAAATTGTAAAACTGTAAAAATTGTAAAATATTGTAAAAATTTGTAAAAATTGTAATTGTACTATTGTAAAATTTTGACTTGTTCCACATCTTAAAGCTTCAATGCTCATGTAAGATCTATGGATATAATAAATAAATGAATGAAAGGTATCCATAATAGATGGGGAACATTTGCCCCATTTGCAGCTTTTAGAAAACAAATATTTCTCTCCTCTCCAAACTAAAAGTACGAATTTAAACCATTAAATATGATGAACAAAATAATTGAAAATACGTTCAAAATGATTAACATATTTTAAAATGATGTCTAAACATTTTTACAAACACTAGAAAAGATACTGGGGCAAGTATTTCCAATTTCTCCTATTACTGCAAACCTAAATGTGCTAGTAAACCCAACAAATTTTTCAAAGTAATAACCGAATTATATTACAGTGGCAATAGCCGAGACTGTGTGTTCGACAGTGAATATAATAATTATATTTGACTCTCTTACAATATGTATTAGGAAGTATGTCCTATACATTAATGTAATTTGTTATTGGTCATAGATATTACTTTCTGATTTAACTGAGGTTTGATATAAGATTATACAGGGTGATTTATTAAAAATACTTAATTGATTTTTATAGAAGTTCCTCCATAAAGAATAGGTATAATGTACTTAATTCAAATATGGATTGGTTTCAAGTTTAGCTTATTCCTCACAAGATACTGAAGTGTTTAACATAAAACAAGTTACTGGACACCTCTTACCTTGTTTCTTCTGTGTAGAATGTTCAATTAGTGAAAAAAGATGAAATCTAAGAAAGCAAATGTTTTTACAATTACTTGCAGAGAACTGAATGGTATTTGTTAATTTGTTAAATTTAACTAATTTTAAATCTCATTTACATGATAATGTAAATGTGTCATTCTTACAAAATTGAAAATCTGTACGAACAGAAGATACCACAACAGTCAAGAAAATGAATGCTTCCTCATTATACAACTTATGCAGCAGTAAGTCTCTTTTGTTTATATAAAGGTTTCTCAAATTGCCCATTACCACGTGCTTATATATTCCCTTCTGTTCATAAATATACAAGCTTTTCTGCATGATATCAGATCTAAATAATTAGTACGACTGAAATAGATTCACACATGGTACATGAGAGGAGCACTTTACTTGTAATTGATTAACTAGCAGACTTACTCGTGTTAATTATGTAAGTCTGTGCGGCTTACAGCTGTTTCGGTGCTTCATCACACCATCCCTCAGAGCCTACTAGATCTCGGCATCATCTCGAACTTCTCTGCCTGTTATGTGGGTGCGTTTGATTGTTGAAAGGTGTTGAAAAGTGGAGTCAAATAGTGTGTGTGTTCTGAAATTGATATGTGTGTTGAGAATTTGATTGGGGTGTGTTTTAGTGTGTTTGTATATTTCGTATTGTTCTAGTGTGTTGAGTTTATGGTTCTTGGATTGTATGTGTAGGATTTCCATGTCCGCATTTATGTTACTGTATATATGGTTAGCATTGGTTATGTGATGGTGTATGTAGATGTATTGTGTCCTCTAGTTATTGCTTTAATGTGTTCTTTGTAGCGTGTTTGGAAAGATCTTCCTGTCTGTCCTATGCGGACATGGAATCCTTCACATACAACCCAAGAACCAAAAACTCAACACACTAGAACAATACGAAATATACAAACACACTAAAACACACCCCGATCAAATTCTCAACACACACTATTTGACTCCACTTTTCAACAACTTTCAACAATCAAACGCACCCACATAACAGGCAGAGAAGTTCGAGATGACGCCGAGATCTAGTAGGCTCTGAGGATGGTGTGATGAAGCACCGAAACAGCTGTAAGCCGCACAAACTTACATAATTAACATGAGTAAGTCCGCTAGTTAATCAATTACTTATATTCAAATGCTAAAGGTAGTGTACACAAGATTAAAAATTAACTTCACTTGTGTTGCATCACGTGAGGTGAGTCAATAATCTGAACTTATCACGAAATGAAGGTATCTTGAATTTGTGAAGTAAAAAACAAATCTGCCCACTTTAATCATCACCTTACTTCATTTATACAAAATAGGCAAGTCGATTTAAATTTCAACATTTTAAAATTAATAATATTGCATTCAAATTCAAATTTATTCGTAATTTACATTTGAATGGTATGGATAAATACCCGAAATGAGCATATGCTTGGTGATTGTGAGTGTTATCTGTGAGGTACTACTTCAATTACTTGCCAGAGCAATTAATTAATTTTTTATTAGTTACTTTTCTGAATGGAAAATTAAAAAAAGAAATCGAAGCTTAAACTTTTACTAGACACTTTTATTCTGGAAGAAAACCAAAATATACATTGAGACCATTTTGTGTAAATCTCCATTTTGAGCTATTTATACTAAACATCTTTGGATAAACTAATCATGAGTGATTCCATGAATATGTTAACTCGAGTTGTAAAAATTGAAGCTATAGTGGGATTTGTTTGTTATTTATTAAATGTGTTTTTAAATGTCTCAAGTGTCTTATCTAATATGAAAATTTGGAAAGGTACGTCATGAACGTACATTATCATAAAACAAAAGTTGCGGAATTAAATACTGTATTGAAATCGTGGTGCAACTGGCACTTTTCGAAGTGAGATTTCACTGGGTAAATATTTCATTTCATACAATTAATTTTTTCCATGTCACACTTCGGTACTTCCACAACATAAAAGGATCATGAAATGTAATTTTAACATACGAGTTAAGTCATCTATAATGACATGTAATTATTCTCTGCAACTCTGGTCAGTTTGTAATGCTCAACACATAAATATTTTCGTAAACAGCATAATAAGCAATAGAATGAAAATTCCTTTCAGATTCAAAATCTACATCATAGTACAAACAAAAAATATTTTGTTAAAATATATTATACTAGGCATTTGCACTTAGCTATTACTTTATTTCTTTAGGAACACAGCAAAATAATGATAACTACCTGTATAAAATTCAGAGATGTCAGTACGTAATGATAACATGTCAGTACGTAATGCACTACTTTTTTCACCATAACTCATTTAATATTAAGTATAAGTGAATTTGGTTTTTTGTACATGAAAACTAAAACCTTCTTCTCCAACTGCATGTTTTGAAAAACATTTTCAGGGTGAACTTTTAGAGAAATTGAGAAAAAAATATGGTCAACTGTAAAACGAGTTTATATGTCACTACATAATGAAAAATACTACATTCAAAATAAGACACAAATTTTGTTTCTGAAATGCATTTTTTAAATTAACATAACCTTCAATTGTTTATTTTTTAAACCATGTGGTCAAATTAAATTTATTCATTTTGAATCTTGCGTACACTACTTTTAACACTTGAATATAAGTAATTGATTAACTGGCGGACTTACTCATGTTAATTATGTAAGTTTGTGCGGCTTACAGCTGTTTCGGTGCTTCATCACACCATCCTCAGAGCCTACTAGATCTCGGCGTCATCTCGAACTTCTCTGCCTGTTATGTGTGTGTGTGTTTGATTGTTGAAAGGTGTTGAAAAGTGGAGTCAAATAGTGTGTGTGTACTGAAATTGATTTGTGTGTTGAGAATTTGATCGAAATATACAAACACACTAAAACACACCCTGATCAAATTCTCAACACACAGATCAATTTCAGTACACACACACTATTTGACTCCACTTTTCAACATCTTTCAACAATCAAACGCACCCACATAACAGGCAGAGATGTTCGAGATGACTCTGAGATCTAGTAGGCTCTGAGGATGGTGTGATGAAGCACCGAAACAGCTGTAAGCCACACAAACTTACATAATTAACATGAGTAAGTCCGCCAGTTAATCAATTATTTAATTTATTATATGTATCATATATTTTAAACAAAATTTTTTATAAAAAAAATGCATTCTGAATGACAGTACGTAACGCATGGAATCTGACTCATGTTTTATTTACAATTCTAACACCTCATGTGTACAAACTTTGAATAAACTTCAGTCTGCAATTCGAGATGCGCAAGTGATGGGTGACTGATTACTAACCAATTTTTCAATAATAAGAATTACGAAAACAAATTTTTTTCCAAAAAATTATTCCGAAATTTATTTCCGACAGCTTTATACTACTATTTACTATTTCTTTGTAAATTATATAATGAGAAAGCGAAGTTATATTTTAGTAACACTGTTGTTTTTATAACTACATTGTATGTTTAAGAAAATATATTTTATCATTCAGGTTCTCTTTTATGGTACATATTTAAAGATCTTGGGAGGAGAAACTAAACTTTCTCCAAAATGTGTAACATTACTAGAAGAATACGTTGATGTCTCGTAAAAATTATACAAAAAGAACACAAACAAAGCAGTCACAACATCGGCCAAAATAAAGGAACACTATATAAGTAGAAGCTCATACTTGTGAGTTGGTTGCCGATACAAAGTGGAGTCTGGCAACACCCTGTGTTGAACTGGTCAGGTTATTCACCCAATATGAATGTATCTGAGAAAGTGTGGAGTGGGGAATCACAACAAGAATGTTCAAAAATGCATTCCAAGCATGCTATTTATTTGCATGTAATCGAATATCATCTCATTGTTTGTAATATGTGATACTGGAAATAAGTTTTTTATATTACACAAACATTTTGTTGTAATTATACAGTTTGTTACTCCAATGACTTTTTAAATTATAAGGGAAAGTTTGACACGCAAGGCACTTCTGAAGCTTTTATTTGTATCACTACGTTTGTATAATATTTCAACAAAGTTTATTTAATATGGGACTATAAACAGTACGTATAAAGCTTCGTAAGTTGCGAAAATTATATCTTTCTCAAGTTGAAATCTTCCCTCCCTCAAAAATTCTTAGCAGACTAAATATTTTTAATAAAATTTTGGCTCTATTCCCAAGAGAAACAGGTGTAACTTCTCTCCAATTCCGAAACAGAAAGCCATGTAATGAACATTACAAGATTTTATCTCTAAGATGTGCAGAATTTGATAGTACAGTGAAATCTCTCCTTACGGACACCCCCAAGATACAGACACTCCTCATATACGGACAGATTTTTATGTCACAGCTGAAATAATATACAAATAACGATAAATTTAACTCTCGTTTACGGACACTTTCAGACACGGACAGCTGTTTCACAGCCCTAAAGCTTGCTTTACCTCCTGACTGCGGGCAGAACTTTGACTTCAAGACCTAATGTGTTACAAAAATGGAAAATTTAATTTTGAGAACTGTACAGAAATTCCTTAACATGGAAGAAGACAATAAGGGTCTCGTAGGCTACCACTACCCCAGCCGACTACCCCTTGTTAGCTGGAAGCGGGTGGATAAACAAAGTCATAAAATTGAATCTGTCTGATGGGTCCAAGGTTTCTGCGATCGTGAAATTGTATTCGACACATGATAGAGTTAGTAGGATTATTCTCTTCACTTCAATCAGTTGTTCTGTTTCGAGAGTCATGGCACCTGAACGTAAAGGTTAAGTTGAAAACTGTAAATTACAGTACTGCATAACTGTAGACCTAGAATAAAACTGCATGGCACAGTACTATATTTTCCTTTTTCGGTCTTATCTACTGTAGTTTAAAGTTGCAATGAATTTACTGTAGTATACTGTATTTAGAATTAAACTACAGTAATACATTTAATTTAAAGCGTGAAGGGATACATAATGCATATATTATAAATTTACTGTTAGATTGAGGAGCCTCCCTCTCAATAAAGGACACCTCCCAGATGCGGACAGATTGTTGCGTCCCTTTGATGTCCGTAAATGAGAGGTTTCACTGTATTACGATGTTTCCCCATTAATATTTGTAAGGTCAAAGGAATAACTGCACTATTTTTTTCAATTTGTAGTACTATACTTGAGAATAAAGTGCAGAACGCTTCCAAAAATTACTTCAAATGCCTTTTTTAAGTAATAAAATTATTTTACTCGTGTAAAGAAATAAGATTAATATACTTGAAACATTTCAATAATATAAAAACTCACAGGAAACTTGTTAAGACTTGTTAGGGAGTAAAACAGCTTCCCCAGTTCAAGCAGACATTGTAGTAACATCTGTATACCTCATTTTGTGTTGCAGTTCAACAAATATCGCACATAATTTATAATAATAAAATTAAAGGAGAAACGAATACCACATAGTACGTAATAAAACACACAAAATTAACTGCTCAAACATCTTACTATCTCTAATATGTTTCAGTATTATAATAACTTTAGAAAACTACAAAAAATACTTGAATATACGTAAATTATTTTAATGTACGTTACACATATAAAAGGCTAATGAAATAAAATAAACATTTTTAGAATTACCATAGAAACGAAAAATAAAAAATAAAAGGCATAAAGTAATACAATGTATGTGCTGAAAGTAACACACCATTTATTTACCTTTTTATATAGTTAAACTGTAGTTAATCTCATCTCTCAAATCTTGAGTACTGAAACTTCACATTAACAATCCTAAACACCAGAAACTAACCCTTAAATAAAAAATATACACAAACGTATATTTGTAAAAGTATCAGATTAAAAAGTTCAAAGAATTAAAGTGTAACATGTCAATGGTTTATACCTCCTAATATGAAATAAAACATGTTGTGTACTTTTTATGCAGGTATAATGTATAGTCTGTAAAGCATGTTGCTGAAATATTTTGGAATTGCTGTTTCTCATTGTTTACTTAATTATGTAACATATTATTTTATTTTATTTTATTTTTTTAAATTTTCCTCTTGGGATTTTACATTACCTTTATTTCTTTAAACGACCTGCCATTAGATTGACACATATTGGGTCTCCAGCAACATGGATCAAAGATAATGGAGGACCTTCATTTAAGAAAACACAGAATATCATAATTACAACAAACATTCATGTCCTATGTAGGATTCAAACCATCTATCGAACAATAAAAATTAATGTTTTGGGCATTGCACAGACATCACAAACGCCAATTATGTACTATGATGTGAAATTAATTTAAAAATTTTTCTACTTCTCAGAATGTAGTACGTCTTTTATTAGTAGGAGTTTTATTTAACTTACTTATTTACAAATGGCTTTTAAGTAACCCGGAGGTTCATTGCCACCCTCACATAAGCCTGCCATCAGTCCCTATCCTGTGCAAGATTAATACAGTCTCTATCATCACATCCTACCTCCCTCAAATCCATTTTAATATTATCCTTCCATCTATGTCTGTCTCCCCAAAGGTCTTTTTCCCTCCGGTCTCCCAACTAACACTCTATATGCATTTCTGGATTTGCCCATATGTGCTACATGCCCTGCCCATCTCAAACGTCTGGATTTAATGTTCCTAATTACGTCAGGTGAAGAAAACAATGCACGCAGTTCTGCGTTGTACAACTTTCTCCATTCTCCTGTAACTTCATCCTTCATACCTAGAACTGGTGTTGTTCGGCCTTTTTAATCCATCACTCTTAACTGGGTTCCAACCTACAGCTCTCAGACACAATGGTAACTGCTACCAGTAAAGATGAGTAGCACTAGATTTTAAAGTATAATACTCTAGAGGCCTATGACGTATTATACTGTACAGTCTGCACAAAAATCATTGGGAGTATGGTATTTTATTTATAAGTATCTCTTGGGCATCTGTGCTCTTGCACAAGGCTTAGACACTATATTCACAACACGCTTACACCATATTTACATCATTCTTGAGGGGAAAAAAATGATTTAACTGTATTAATTCAGCACTGTTAGCTCACTTTAATGCATTAGATTGTTGTTGTTTAGTTAATTGTCCGAAGACAGGTTTGAACCTCATAAGTGACACCAATAAAGCATCATTAATCAGTCAACTAAACCAGGAGATAATGGGGTAGGGTGGCAGTTCCTTTCCCCCCCCCCCTCTATTGAATACATCACTGACTAGTTATATTTATTAGACTAATCAGACTTCAGATGTACACAAACAATTGTTCTTCCTCTGACTCAATCATTAAGTGACATAGCACATATGACAGAATCTCAATGCTGCGTTCACACGAGCACATTTTCTGCATTTCAGGTCAGTCTAATTTTAACCAGATCCTTATTCGAATATGGGAGAAAGAGAAAGAACAAGTCGGAGAGTTGTGTGATAGCTACGCGGTTAGAGGTACAGTACTGATTGAAATCAACTGGTGACAGTTGGATACCAGTGTAGGTTCAAATTCTCCTAACAAACTTTCTTTTAATTGATCTCATTCGATATTGTTATGAGAGATATGGATGATACCATACAAAGAGAGTAGTCTATAATAAATATTATGAGTATACTTAACTCATAAGTTAATTTTTGGCTGTGGGCTCTAGGACTATACAAGAAATAAACTAAAAGAAAGAAAATAATGTCAGTCTTAAGAAGTAATTTCCATCTCTACCTGAGAGAGACAAACAAACAAAATTTAATAAGATGTCTGTCGACCTTTCTGCTGTATGACCACTTGAAGTTGCTCATACATAGAAGCAGTGAGGTCTTTGAAGTAATTCTCTTTGAAAGCAAGTTTTCTCCAAAGCTTGAGTAGGCTTACCATCGACCACAGCTCAACCTTGGTTCTTGGTCGGTGATGGCATTTTCGAAAAGAGTTCTTCATTAGGTTCCAGACATTCTCAATGGGGTTCAGGTCAGAAGAATTCAGAGGCCAAGGTATCACTTTGGTCCTTTGCTGCTGATCAAACCATTGCTGAATTGTCATTGATGTATGAAGTGAATGATTATCCTACTGGAAGTGAATAAGCTATCCTTCTGGATAATTTATTTCAAGTGCTGAAGTCAACCATTCTTTTGAGGAGATTAATTCCGTACGTAGATGAAATTATTGGGGATCATCAGTGCGGTTTTCGGCGTAATAGATCGACTATTGATCAGATTTTTTGTATCCGACAGATAATGGAGAAAAAATGGGAGTATAAGGGTACAGCACATCAGTTATTCATAGATTTCAAAAAGGCATGTGACTCAGTTAAGAGGGAAGTATTATATGATATTCTTATTGAATTTGGTATTCCCAAGAAACTAGTTTGATTAATTAAAATGTGTTTCAGTGAAACATACAGCAGAGTCCGTATAGGTCAGTTTCTAGCTGATGCTTTTCCAATTCACTGCGGGCTAAAGCAGGGAGATGCACTATCACCTTTACTTTTTAACTTCGCTCTAGAATATGCCATTAGAAAAGTTCAGGATAACAGGCAGGGTTTGGAATTGAACGGGTTACATCAGCTTCTTGTCTATGCGGATGACGTGAATATGTTAGGAGAAAATACACAAACGATTAGGGAAAACACGGAAATTTTACTTGAAGCAAGTAAAGCGATCGGTTTGGAAGTAAATCCCGAAAAGACAAAGTATATGATTATGTCTCGTGAGCAGAATATTGTACGAAATGGAAATATAAAAATTGGAGATTTATCCTTCGAAGAGGTGGAAGGGTTCAAATATCTTGGAGCAACAGTAACAAATATAAATGACACTCGGGAGGAAATTAAACACAGAATAAATATGGGAAATGTGTGTTATTATTCGGTTGAGAAGCTCTTATCATCCAGTCTGCTGTCCAAAAATCTGAAAGTTAGAATTTATAAAACAGTTATATTACCGGTTCTTCTGTATGGCTGTGAAACTTGGACTCTCACTCTGAGAGAGGAACATAGGTTAAGGGTGTTTGAGAATAAGGTGCTTAGGAAAATAGTTGGGGCTAAGTGGGATGAAGTTACAGGAGAATGGAGAAAGTTACACAACACAGAACTGCACGCATTGTATTCTTCACCTGACATAATTAGGAACATTAAATCCAGACGTTTGGGATGGGGAGGGCATGTAACACGTATGGGCGAATCCAGAAATGCATATAGAGTGTTAGTTGGGAGACCGGAGGGAAAAAGACCTTTAGGGAGGCCGAGACGTAGATGGGAGGATAATATTAAAATGGATTTGAGGGAGGTGGGGTATGATGATAGAGACTGGATTAATCTTGCACAGGATAGGGACCACTGGTGGGCTTATGTGAGGGCGGCAATGAACCTTCAGGTTCCTTAAAAGCCATATGTAAGTAAGTAAGTAAGTAAGTAAGCTGAAGTCAACCAAAGACTCAGAAGGTCTTGATATACCGCAGTATTGAGAGTTCCCGGAAGTCTCAGTAGCATTCTGGCACTGTGAGTTGTCATCCAACCCCAGCAATGAATACTAGAACAGCCACTTCTGTGAGTAGTGGCGACATATTTAGGATCATACCTGTTTGATTCACGGTATACACGGAGCTGCCCCATATCCGAAAATGTGTCCTCATCAGAGAAGACTACATCGTCCCATGCGAGGTTCAACATTTCCGTGGTGATCAAATATTTCAGCATCTGTCAAATCTTTTTGCGGCAACATAGTTTTTAAGTCTCGCATCCCTAAGTTGGTTGTGTTGTAAGGAGGCCCAAGCCATTAACACGTGAAATACAGTGATCCATCATTTGTGCTATATATAGTGCATCCGATCTTATTTGTGCTGACTGTACATACTTTCATTTGCTGATGCTTCAAATGAAGATTTAATATGGCTATCTGGTAGTACAGTATTTGTTACATCTGTTTTTAGTAATCCTTGCATTGAATGTCTGTCTATTTTCAGACTTGCATATTTATGATATACCGGGTGTAACAATTCTGGTAGACCCCAAAATATGTATTTTACAGTTACGCTATGATTCACGTGATACTTTGGGAAATATTTATTTGACGTAAATTAAACAAACATTTGCAAGTATTATTTAAATATCACTTTCGGTTTAACTGGAAATGGCATTAACTTTATTTCAAAAGGAACACCCTGTACATTTGTATACTTTTTTTATCAGTCTTCAAATTCCAAATCTAATTATGTGTAACATGCCAAAGTTTGAATTATACAAATCTGACTTTTCAGGAATAGCTCCCTGTAAAGCTTACTTGAATAATGTCAAGGGAAAATTTGTTTGTTAACAGGAAACCACAATTTAAGTCACACAGAAAAAGTGTGCACTCAATGCTGGGTCTTTGAAATCTTTTATCAACCCACTTGAGGTACGTGGATCTACCTAATAGGGAATAACTAAGCCCGGGCCTGGTATAGTTCCTGAGTAGCTCAGTCGGTAGAGCATTGGCGTACTCAGCCAAAGGTCCCGAGTTTGATACTCACAAGCAAACGTTCTGATGGGGGCAGATAAAAAAGTTAAATTTTTTCCTCCCACCATGTTAATAATGTCAAAAGAAGTGCTTATATAAATTTTGACCACTCGACAGCAATTACGAGAGCCATAAAAAATAAGTTTGCTAGGGGCTGTTAACAGAAAAAAAACACAATTTCATTGAACAAATTTATTGGAACAGATACAGAAATTGTTGAGCTATTTTTCAACATATTTTTCATCGAAATTGAGACATTTCTCATATCATGGGATCGACAGAGAGAGGTGAAGATGCAGTCAAACACTGGTTCCAATCTGAGGCGGTCGACATCTACGACACAAAAATTGATCCCATGGTATGACAAATATCTCAATTCCAGTGGGGGATATGTTGACAAATAGCGCAACAATTGCTGTACCTGTTTCAATAAATATTTCCATGCAATTGTGCTTTTTTCTATAAACGGCCCCAGGGAAAATCGCTTTCTGGACGGCCTCATAATTGCGGTCAAGTGGCCACAATTTGTATAAGCACTTCTTTTGACATTATTAACATCGTGGAAGAAAAAATTTAACTTTTTATCTGCCCCATCAGAACGTTTGCTTGTCAGCCCCAGAACAATTTTTCCCTTGAAATTATTGAAGTTTTGAATTGACAGTCTTTTGTTTAATAAGAAAAAAATAATATCTGCTATGGAAGATCGCAGTTTCAAACAAATTGTGACATAATTATTAAACAATTACAGTCATTGGTGGTGCAAAATGGAACATTAATATTAAACTCGTGATGAAAAGGTGGATATGTTGTTAATATTTGGAAGTGCAGAAGAAATGCACAGGAAACTTGCATGTTGTATACTGAAATGTACCCTGACAGTCATTATCCTGCTACAAATTATTTCGCGGTACCTGAATAGGGACCAAAGGACTCATTTTGTGGTCAGCTAGGTCACCTGACTTATCAGTGTAAGACTTCGTGTTTCCTCATTTAAAACAAATATTGTTAAATTCAACACCACCAGTGACTTCACAAGACCTACAAAATCGAGTCACAGCAACAATAGCTGCTATAATCCCTCAGAAATTACATATAATTGTGCAGGAGGTAAATGAATGAACCAGGTTATGTCCAGATGCTGATGGTGGACATTTTGAATAACACACACGAAGTTTTGGGTTATTATTCAGGATTAGTGTGTTGAAAATTCTTTGTTCTGTGTAAAGAACTGAAGTTTGAACAAATTATTCAAAACCTATCTTACTTTTATTTTAATTTAATTTACAAATAGACTGACAACCAAATCTCACTTATGACACATCACTCAACTCTATAGATGTTGCGTCATGTGAAAGAATATACAGAGTGTTCCATTTTAAATAAGTTGCTGTCATTTCTGGTGAAACCTACTTATGGCGGGCTTATGTAAGGGTAGCAATGAACCTCCGGGTTCCTTAAAAGTCATAAGTAAGTAAACACTTTCTCAAGTTTCACGTAAATCGTAGCATAACTGTAATAGTAATATGTGTTACAAGAGCGGTATGTTGAAGTTTTCATGTTTGAGGAAAAGTTTGAAAAAGCGAAACGTAGTTGAGCTTTTTTAATTTCCGATAATTTAAAGAAAACATACCGCTCGTGTATCGTACATTATTTTGTGCGAAGATCGTTTATTACATACCTGAAAGAGGAATTTCTAATTAGTTGCAATGAAATCTCCATCTTGGTTTCTGTTCAATGACGGCAAATTTGCAAAACAAAAATATCTATCTTCAACATTGTTGCTTTAAAATGTTTTCTGTGTTTACTATACTCTCCAACAAGCCGTGATATATGTTTGTCTTATTTTTCCCCCAGTCTATGAGTCTGGAATCTTGTTGATTTTTTCACGGCTTCCTTAATGTTACTTACATCACGAATGCAGTAACTTTGGTGGAGTTGTAGAGTTTACTTAATTTTTGAAAATATTTAAAAACAATAATTAACAGTGCAATTTAGGTGAAATTGCAGTGGTAAGTTTCCAATTTATAATTATTACTATATTGAACGTCTCTAAAAATAATATGTTAAAAGTCTGAAGCAGTAAAATCAATATGCCACTTAAGCGGTAAGAAGAGGGAAATTGTTATGTGTGTTAGGTTGGGAATACTGAATGTGGAATTTTAGACTTTCCGCGGATTGGTTTTGTGCGGAAATTAAGCAAATACGCACGATCTCGCACAAAATATATTTGGAATCTACCAGAATCCAATTACATCCTATATTTTGAAGTGTGATAGAGGAAGGGAAAATTTGACGTACATACAGATTGACATATGTAAGAAGTTGTGGAATTAGGTAATTTGGGATTTGTCAGTATTTTTCTTACAACTTCATTGCTTTGAAACATATATCACTAAATTAGTTGCACCATCAATGTTCATGATGTTTAAATATTATTGGCCAGGCCTACTTCATAATGAAGATTAAGATAGTAACACGATTCCAAAATATTTCAGCAACAAATTACAACATAAATTCATATATGTGGAATATTAAAGTTCCTGTTCTCAAAGTGTTCCATATGAACAGTTTTCTTCCCATAAATAGCGAAAGTGTCGTGTTATTTTTATATCATACATTTATATTCTGTACTTTCTTTCATATGTTCAATTTCGCTTTCTGAGTATTGACCTTGGATACATTTACACAGAATGTCCCATTATTGTGTAACTTACACATGTGCATCGTGCTATATGCTTGTAAACAAACAAAAAATATCATATGAACTAATTTTTAAAGGCTTAATTACAAAGTTCCTCAAAATGGGAGATTAGTATTCTAATATGGGGAACGTAGTAATATGTAAGGAGCGGATTCCTATGTAATTAAATATTTTTCTTGCATGTGATAAAACACAATGAACAAAGTTAAAAATTCCGAATGTCAAGTTTCAAGTTTAAAACCCGAATTTTATTTCACATAAAAACACATTTTCACAAAAAATTTATGTAAATACATATTTTCAGGAAATTTATTATAAACACATAAATCTTGGAGTTTTTTTACTTAAATATTTTTTTACAAGAACTTTTAAATATTTTAAAACTAAATCAATTATATCACTCAGAAATACGTTATCTTTTTAAGAATTCTTGGTTGCTTGGTGTTTCTATGGGCTGTGTGGTGTATCCGTGATCCATTTTTGTAATAGTATCGCCTCAAGTTCTGAGCCCTGCTAAGTAGCATATCAGTTTTATTATATGAGAATAAATTAACATGGACAAGAAGGAGAGATTTTGCAACACATAATTAGGAATGTTTAAGAACGTGTCTACAGCAATATGTAGATGAATTTAAAAACATTTTTACTACCAACGGAAAAGTGTTATTTTGCCAACCATGTGGTAAATCAGTAAGTGCAGATCAGAGCTCTCAGATAACCCAACATGTCTGGAAACAAGCACATTGCCGCTGCTTCACATGTGCATTCACGGCAAAACAGTGGATATAAAAAAATGTGTAAAATTGCTCAAGTATTGGAGGGTGTGCCTGTAGGTGAAATTGACGGTGTTTGTGTTTGTGACATTCCTCTCTTTAAATATGCACGTCTGACATCCTGTGATGTGGAAAGATCGTTTTCACAATGTAAGTCGTTGTTCAGAGATAATGGGCATGCATTTGTGATGAAGAATTTGGAAATGACCTTTGTTGTTCACTGCAATTCTCGGACAACTACTAGCAACTGATACTCAAGTGTGATTGGTGAGTTCCTAGTAACATTTTTTTTTTCAAGCTATGTAAAGTATTTTTGTCATACTTAAAAGAATATATTTTTATTTTTAGCAAATATTTTCGTACTTTTTAGCACATAAAAAATAAATATATTTAAATTTTTAGCACATAAAAACCCGCTCCCTAGTAATACGACTTATTTTGGGGAGGCACAACTAAATTCATGTGCTGCTGCCTGTATGTACATTGCACATTATCTCAAACATTTGGACATGGAATTCACAGGATGATGGATTTAGAGAGAAATGGACCTGTTCCATGGCTGACAAGATCATCCACTCTCACACCTGGAGATTTTTAGTTATTCTCTCATTTAAAGGATCTGGTGTATTTTTATTGGGTTATTTTACGATGCTGTATCAACATCTAGGTTATTTAGCGTCTGAATGAAATAAAGGTGATAATGCTGGTGAAATGAGTCCGGGGTCCAGCAGCGAAAGTTACCCAGCATTTGCTCGTATTGGGTTGAGGGAAAACCCCAGAAAAAAAAGTATGCTGGAAGACATCTCACCCAAGATCACTTGTGGCAATCAATTGTGGAGTTGTATGCTGGGATTTGAAACATTCTTCTTACGAAATCGAAGATTTCAAGGCAGAAATGGGCATGCCTATGCTGCGATTATAATGGTGGACATTTTATACACTTGCCATGATACAACACACTGCAACATTTACATGGTTAGAAACGATATCTTTCATTGATATCTTCTCTGTTATATTTCTTTAAATAAGCTATATGGACAATTATTTCATACGACATTTTGTGTTTTCAAATTTGTAACATGATGCACATGTTTAAGGTACACAGTAATGGGAAATTCTGTATATTCGCAAGAGTAAATTATTTATTCCCATCCTCATTAAGCAAGAACATGATCAACAAATTATTTTAGGAGAGGAAATAGAGTGATTACAGTACTGATTTTCGATTTCTCTTAATTACTAAATATAGTTACATACTAGATATTGCTATTTTCTTTTAAGGTTCCCCAACAGTTTTGTAAGATGGATTCGATATGTTTAACTGCACAAAAAATTTGAACTTTATACAGCAGTACATTTAAATGTGACTAGCATGAACGCCATATAAATAAAACTGGCTATACTTATATTATTTAATTTTGTCGAATAACAGACCAATTACAATTAAAGGCTGGTTCACAATAAACCGGGAACGAGAACCAGAATGAAAACGAGAAGCAGAGGACGTGAATATGAAAATTTTTGATTCACAATAAACTGGGAACGTAGACGACTATGCATGTCAATATGCATGTCAATAACGATATGTAAAGTCGATATTACGCATTCTGATGTTATTTGTGTATAATTAACCAATGGTGTTCTCTCATGAATACAAGGCAGCCAACATAAACACAGGTTAACCAACTTCGAAATTTCAACTGAAACATTTCATTAGGTACGGTACTGTAAATATGCCCATGCATCTTTATTATCACAACCTATTTTAAGTCTATCATAATGTAAAATAATTAGAGAAGAACATTTGTAATAGAACAAAAATGAACACAACAGTAGTTATTGAACTGAAGCATGAATATGTAGTGTGTAATACAACCAATACAGTAATAAAATATGATTCACTTACGATCGGTGTTCAAAGATGCAGCTACTGAAAGCCACATATTCTCCTTCATTTTCTCATCTTTATACGAGGCACGCTACTTATCGTAAATGTGAGGATTTTCCTCAACACTCAATATTAGAATCTCATCAAATAAACTTGCTCCATGATGCAAGCACAGAACAAAATAATGCATACTGTAGGTTATGTCACAGTCTTCTTGCTACAAAATATACGATGACAAGATAGCTTTTAGATGGCAAGTGAATGAATCTAGCGGGCTGTGATCGGAAACGTGAACACCAAAGTTGAAACTTGGCCAACTCTCCGTTCCCGATCCTGGGCTCCGGCAAGCTTTTTGTTAATTGTGAATGCTCACATTTAAATGTACACATTTTAATAATTTTACCGTTTTCATTTTCATTCCGATTCTCGTTTCCAGTTTACTGTGAACCAGCCTTAAGTATTATTTTACTATGTTATTTATACCATGTACAAATAACTTGTTCAATGAAATATATCATGAATTACTTTGCGACAAGACATCTGATGTATCATTAAACACATGTTAGAAAAATAAATGAAGTTAAAGCTAATATGAGCATACACATTTCCAGTCTATACAGTTGTTTTCTTCAGAGCCGTTCGAACACGTAACTGATGTTATCATACAGCATATATGCACACTAATACTTTTGTTACCTTTCACCCACATACTTTGCAAACTGATTCTATTATGTATATGCATCCCTCCATACAGCAGTTTTATGCATGTACATGCTTTGCAACCAACTCTGCTGTAAGCTTCATCATAAAATGATATGCATTCAAATTGAAATATTATGTATAGAATTAAAATGATATAAGGACCCTATGGTCCAAGTGCAATAGCGCTGCATGCTTAAAATTACTGTTCAATTTCATAATTATCATAATTATATGATGGTTTGCACTTTAATTGAAGTGGTTCATATGAAATGTGGGCTTCAAGTACTACGCAGTAAAAAGCAGCAACAAGTTTAATGAAAAGTGACTATTAGACACTTATTTGAAATGTGTATATAATAAAAAAATTTAAAAACAATATTTTCTTCCAAAATTAAGATTCCGGAAGAGTTATAGGAACAAATTACGGTTTCAATACTTTTTAATTCTGTTTCAAACTAACACCTTACTTTCCATCAAAGCAACGATAATTATTTTTTCTATTTAAACCTTACTCAAGTCACAGAATCTTGATATATACAATTTTTCTGATATAATAATTATAATTCACGACAAATTTAGAGTGGACGTAAATGCATCTTAGTGCTATGATGTAGGCAGGGTTGCCACCCATCCCAGTTTTCATGGAACAGTCCTGATCTCAACTTTATTGTCCTGGATCCCACCACGATGTCAGTCAGGATGCTAATTGTCCTGGTTTTTGGAACATTTACAATTTAAATAATTGATTAAACGTGATCTTACTCGTGTTAATTATGTAAGCATGTGCGGCTTACAGCTGTTTCGGTTCTATTCGACACCATCCTTAGACCCTACTAGATCTAGGCGCTATCTCAACTTCGCTGCCTCTTGTGTGGGTGCGTTCATGTGATGAAGAGTTGTGTCAAATAGTGTGTGTGTTCTGAAATTGATCTGTGTGTTGAGAATTTGACTGGGGTGTGTTTTAGTGTGTCTGTATATTTCATATTGTTCTAGTGTGTTGAGTTTTTGGTTTTTGGGTTGTATGTGTAGGATTTCCATAATTAACACGAGTAAGATCGCCATTTAATCAATTATTTATATTCAAGTGTTGAAAGCAGTGTATGAAAGATTCAACATGGATTTACAATTTCACTCACTAAAGTAATTTTGCCATTTTATCACATGTAAACTATTTTAATATTCGAATATATCTCTTCATTGTGCACAGGTACTTATGAGCAGAAGCAAAGCTTCATTTTTAGAAAATGCTATCTTCTATCAGAACTTCAATTACCGTACTCTGAAAACAATCCTCTACAGAAACTTAAAACATCATCATTAAAAGGAAACAGTCATATTTCTTTCATAGACATTTAAGAAGCAGCTACTGCACTGGGAGTTAGTGTCAATTTGGATGCTCTGTTAGTAGACTATGCAATCATAAAGAACAGGCATGCCAAAACCCTGCACATTGTGCATTTGTCTCTGTGCGATGTGCACTTTCTATTCCCCTAACTGGAGGGAGTGAATCGCCTTGTAGGGGAGCGCGACAGGGCTATACAGTATCTGCAGCAGCTTATCAGCTTTTGTTTCAGTAACATTTTCAGTACGGGTGCTGATTTGGTTGTGTCTGTGAATGAGTTATAAATAAAGTGAGTTCACAGATAATGAAGAAGAGAAATTACGAATCATATAACATAACTGTTATGTTTTCCTCAGCCAACAATAATTATTTTAAAATGAAAGGCTTTCATCAGCCCATGTCGAGGTAATAGTGTTGTGGCAGTTTAGATAAGATTAGTAAAGTTCTCAAAATATGATATTCACCATCGCTTATTTCTTAATCAGTACTCTCCTGGCAAAACGAACTTGACAATGGCATTGTTTTGAAGTTTGTACTAACACAGCCATTAAAGGTTAGAAGACTTACAGTATGACTTTCATTTCATAAGCTGGTAAGTGATGAGAATATGGTGAGGAATACACGTCAGGCTCTTGAGGTTGTAAGGAGTGAAGAAAGCAATTATTTGCAAGGAGGAAAAATTTTCTGGAAAAATATATAATGGCAAATTTTCCATCTCACGTCACTATATTATGTTAATATACTTTCATTAATAAATCTTTAAACCTGACAAAGAGAATATCATCGCTTCACAGCTTTTGAACTACACTTTTAATTTCTTTCAGTAACACTCCCAACTTGTCGATACTTGCTCTCAACATTTTCCAAATAAACTATATGTGAATTTAAATTCTAAGCTTAATTTGTATTATTATTTATTAATATTAATGTTAATTTATATTGACATACAGCAAGGAAATTATGTCAGTGTAAAAACTTCAAAATGTAATACTGCATTTAATTAATTGGGAGTATAATATTTTCTTCTACATTTGTGTACCAACGGTCCCAATAAATAATAATGCTTGACGAACAATGAAAGAGTAGGGTCTATTACTTTAAAATAATTAGTATCTACTACGTAAAATGAAATACTTGTTCGTTTTTTGTCGTTTCGAAATTACTGCAATATTTTTTTTCTTCAAATACTGTATAAAAATCATATTAATAAATTATGCTTTACAAACCACTACTTTGTCAAGTATAACTGAGTAAGCCTGAAGTTTTTTGTATTACAAAATGTATAACAAAATGATATTGTACATTTAAGTAGCTATAGAATTTCTATTATTTCTGTAAAATAAATATTTCTTTATTAATTAATAATAGTCCAAGATAGTTTTGGAAACACCGAAAGGGAATTCATTTCATAAACACTCGTAATAGTACTTCCTTTTGTGTATATTTTGTACGAGATCACCCCTTCTTCCAGTCCACCCTTATACAGAGCGCAGCTGATATCTGCATTCCACTCATGAGCTGTGAGCCGGCTCGGAGAGCGCAAACCTTGTGCAGGCCTGCTCTAGTGCCTATGTAGAGAGAGTTTTCTGTCATATGATTTTAAAGTGGACTAATGTTATGAAAAAGTGTCCTGTTGATTTGATCAAAGCAGAACTTGTCATTAATATTAACATTAATATGAATACTTCAGAATTTGTATATACTTTTTTTTAAATGATAAACGACTATTGCAATCTGTTAGGAGCATCAAAAAGAATAAATGGAAGCACTCTTAAGTGAATATAATATTAACACATCTCATGAAGTTCTTTGTATTACCTGCTGCCTTCAGAATTATTTTGAAGCGTACAATAAGGGTTTTATTTCAATCCTACTTTTATGTTACTAGACTAGACGGCATTTCGGAAGGCGGTTAGCTTCTATATGCGCCGTAGCATTTCTGGTATGTGACGTCACAAGCTTGTACAGTAGAACCAATCAGAATCAGTCTATAACAAGCACTTCCCGAGTTCGTTTGTTCATGTGCGAGTGTTTCAATACATTGAATAAGTAAAACTAACATTTACTGTGTGTATGTAAGGTAAATAAATGGAAGAAGAGACTGTAAAAAGACAAGTATTACACAAGCAGGCGCGGAAAATAGTGTTTGAGGTGTATAATTATTTTAAAAATGTTAACGAGCAGAATGCTGACGGCCATCTTGATGCTGGCAGCAATGTTGCTAACATGCAAGAAACGACTGTAGAAGCATGTGGTGTGGGATTGAGAACCGTGCAAAGAATATTGTTAGTGAAAGAAAGAGGGTTTGTTTGGTGTCATTCTTACAGTAATCAATGGCTAAGGTCATTATTGTCTTTTGATAATTTAAATTCTCTCCTGCGCTATTTGTATTGCACGTGCTCGTGAAGTACGATGTGACAATGTACGTTGCTTTCTCTATCTGTCTCTCTCGACGCAAACGCTAGCAGACAACTGCCTTCCGAATTGCCGTCGACTCTTAAGAGTAGGTTAGCTGGGTTAGGTGTGTGTACATTGTTACACTACTTTTACGGTACTCAAACAAGATTAGTAATGTTTTGTGTAAGACACTAGGTTAGATAAACTTAGAACTTACGAGTAAAGAATACCCAAATTAATCTTCTGGAAAATGAAAGGTGGCAACCCTGGACGTAAGTGCAGTTTGCATTGTAGCAGCACAATGGCACAGCTTTACCACAGTTATATACTGTACAGGTACACGAAATTTTGTAAATCATACATCGTATGTACCTAAAAATTGTGTGTTAATAGGCAGATTTAAAAATCAGTGTGATGGCTCCATTACTTTCACATGAGCAATTTCATCAAAGCCCCAATGAGCTGTGCAACATTTCCCTAATCTGTGGTGTTTAGTAGAAAACAACCAAGCATCTCTGACTGTAGATATGGAGTGTGTTTTGATTCATTATTTGCCTATGCAAATTTGTTACAAACTATAAACAATGACAATGCTACTTGCTGCTGTGACGTACATTTCCAACACTTCCAATTTCGCAATTTCAAATATTACAAATTGCATCCGAAAACAAAGCACCCAGACCATTTACTTAAACAAATGAATAAGTAAATAAAATAGGAAGCAATGAAGTGCACTGGGCATCATTTTCTAACGGAAGTTTTGTTCCCATATATTTTTTTTGTTATGTAGTTAAAAATATCCAATATAATTATGTAACATTTACAAAATGTTTACATAGAATATACACACAATCGAAGTGATACCCTGTAAGAGCAGTTCACGCTATGGTGACACTGTGGTAGAGATTCGTCAGTTATACAGAATAGATATTAGAAATTTTCAAAATTTTATGCAAAATTGGATGTAATTATTGTATGCCACTAAACAAGTTTCCGAAATCTTTCACCATACTTGAAGTTGAACCTATAATCCAAGGCATCCAAATGAAAACAATATACTTTTCAATGCATCATATCATATGCACTCTGTCTTACAGCTCTCAGCCAATAGGAAAACAATCAGACATTTGCAACTGGTAGGAATATATTTTGAATCACTCTGAACATTCGCTAAATGAACTGTAGAAAAAAATATATTTTTTTTTTTTGCTAATACGCAAATAAATGCATATATTTAAAAATAATGCAATCAAAGATGTTCTTAAAGTATTTCCATTAACTCAAATTCAAATTTCAGATAAAAGTTTGCACAAGTCTAGTACATAACTGCCACCATTTCTTTATGCATATTTCAATAGAAATGTAAACCACCATCGCAACTAAACAATAATTTTGTGATTTTTATTGACTGCCAAACAATAAACACATTTCACCTCTTGAACATTTGCAATGGAATAATTTTCCATGCAACATAGATTTCATAGTATTACTTTCCAAATACCACCATACACCCATAATAGACGTATTTCAGCAAGCATAGATATGTACTTCTACAGAAACGTTCAAAGGATATATACCTTGTTGTGTACAAAACAAGTCTTCATTATTTTATTTCCAAGTATCCTTAACACAAGGAGCCTTAAAAAAAAGTATATACTACAGTATATGTAAGTTTGGTTCTTCCTAAAAGTTCAAATAATATCCTTATGTTTCAATACAAGCAGGTCAACCCCAAAAAATAAAACAATAGACTCTGTTCACACACACACACATATATATATATATATATATATATATATATATATATATATACACACACAGATATAAGTTGCAGCATCGCTTTTATATTACTTACTAGCCATACCCGTGCGCTCCGCTGCACCCGTTAGAAATAAATACTAAGTAATTACATAATTAAAATAGGACATTTGATCCAGGGAACATTCGCGTTTGATAGAAGGATAAATCTTTTATTATGTTACTTAATTTAAATTGTATTAAAAAAAATTAAAATGTGGTCATTTTGATCCAGAGATCACTGATTTGGTCATAAAAATTATTTTAGGAAATACAGGAAACGAATGTACAGAATAGCCTATCAAGTTTTCTGTGCATAAGAAGCTATTTTAATCTTACCTGTCCTCGATTCACTCAGAAGTTACTGTAATAACATTATAGCATTATGTCCATCTAGAGAAACTACACTTTCCAATGGTGAATTGATAATTAATTATACAAATCGGATAATTTAGCTTCCGATATTACTTCATACAAACAAATAAACATTCTCTGTAGACTATGTTTCATAGCTTTCGATTGTTGTTGTCCAAGGCCGCTTACAGACGAAGTCATTTGTTTTTTATTTCATTACACCGCCTTACATGGCGCTGTTATTGTAATTTTGAAAATCATTTATCTCATTAAATATCAGTCCTATCAAAATTTTGCATAGAATAAAACTTATCGGAAATTAGTTTTAAAGAAACTTTTGTTATGTAATATTTTTCATGAAAATTAATAATAAGGGAGATAGGCTATTTCGACTTATTTAATTCAAGCCACCATATAACCCCTCTTTTAAATAAAATATTTTGAATGCCATATAGCCTAAATTCTACGTTACAACGAACTTAATTTATATTCCAATTTTCATATAAATCAGCTCAGCAATTATCGAGTGAAAAGGTAACAAATATCCAGACAGACAGACAAACATACAAACAAAAATTAAAAAAAAGCGATTTTCGGTTTCAGAGCGGTTAATTATATATGTTAGGGCAAAATTACTTTTGGAAAGTCGAAAATTACCAGAAAAATTTCGGCTACAGATTTATTATTAGTATAGATTACCAATAAAATCGAAATATTTTACTACTGTTAGTTAAAATTAGTTTTTCTGAAAACATTACGAAACAACAAGGAAGTTTAGTAAAAATATGGAATTTAAATCTTAAATAAAACATCTTGAAAACTGTCCGATACTTTTACTAAGGAGAGAAATAATTTGAAAAGAGAATGACTGTACTAAAACATATCCGATAAAAAAATTAATATTGCACTTTTACATTTGCCTACAAAACTAGCTCATGGTTTCAAATTATTACTAGGGAAAAATAGCGAGAGAATTATTAGTTCTTACCAGTATTTTCATAGTTCCTGTTTTAATGAATGTGTACAGCACTAAACCAGACACAAGTATGTAGTGGAAGAAAAAATTCTGGTGGTGTCATCCCTTCTGATACACTCATATCCATAGGTCATTCCATCTTGAATATTACGGAAGCAGTACCTAACCTAAACTAGATGATTAACTGATCAAATATTTTACAAATAATGATTAAGTAATTTATGAAAAAATATTAGTTTTTCACAAATGGAAATATTTTAAATCCTTTATAAAATATTGCCTGCTATTTCTGTTGATTCATTTCTTTTGCATTCATACAAACATCTTACTCTGAATACACTACACGATTGCTTTTCTCTACTCAGAGTAATATTAATTAAACGCAGCTCAGAAGTTACTCAGCATAGAAATTCAATATGAGCAAGAAATGACCAGCATTTTTTGCCTGGAATTCTTTTCAGTGCTGTAAATGTGTAGATACAAGTATCCTAGCTCTACTTCCCTCCTGAAGGCCATGTTAAGAAGTTGATCATGCTTTCATATCTACTGCCTTGGTTGGAGCATGGTGATGACTAGGGGGCAGATGTTGATGGAAAGTCTTCTTATTTTTCACATTAGGACGATGCCTATAATACAGAAATCCTTTCTATGTGAATATCAACGTAAAAAATTAATTTCTTATATTGCATTTTTTTATGTTTTTAAAGTAATAGGTCATTTTTACATTTTTTCGGCATTTTTAATATTTTGAAGAACTTTTAGATCATTTTGAATGCATTTTACTTCCTTCTTTACATATAGCCCTGTTAAATCTTTTTCTAAGCAATCAGATCGTAGTAGGCCCTACTAGTAATTAGCTACTGAATATGTGAGTAACAGTAAAGTTTGAGTTTTATAGTTTGGAACAAACTCTAAAGTCCATCCCTCATTTCACTAAAGGCTTCATTTCACACAAAAGAAGTAATATAAAATGCTTGACAACAGCTTAGTTTAAGTTTGGGCTTTGATTGCTACTGTTCTTTTGTTGGTATGAGGGTGTCTTTAGAATTTATATGTGAAAGGGGGCAAACTTTCATCATTTCTTGGACAATAGGATGTTGTGTCCCCAATTTGTTTTGTCACTTACACTCCCTATCTGGGAGATCTGGTAACAAAAGTGAAGCGTGGAGGTAGGAGGAGACGGAGAATGAAGGCACTAATATGGACCACCTCTGATTGAAACATATTGTAAACCCTCATTATAATCTATAGTTTTCCCTTAAAACTTTCATTTTTTGCATGCTCTTTTCCTTTATCTTAGTCAAATTCCGCAGGAAGTTGCCTCCTCTCTCAGTCTATGTCATTTTTCCATTATTTTAAGGACATTTTATTGATAATTTTAAGTAGAATTTTAGGTCATCAACATCCATCCCCTAGTGATGACCACGCACCTCATTCTTGTGCTGAAGTCTTGAAAGCATGGAGCTGTACCTACATGCACCTTCATGGCATGTAAAGGGCATAGTTATACTGTTTCCAAATTTAATGTTCTCGCCTGGACTTGAACCTGCAAATCTTGGATCCAACAGTCAACATAGTATACTGGGGACAGAACATCTAGAAGCTTTGAGACGGTTACTTCTACTGTCTGACCACCCCCTCCTCCCGCACTAGCAGGTATACGGTACCATTCAGCTGCAAAACATTTTCTGAACAAACGTTATTGTATTGTGAGAGCGTAGCTGGATCAATGAAAGTAGATGGTCAAAGTTTTCAGTTTGTAGTGCAACGAACAATTCTGCTGTGTGTGGGTTCTTCTGTAGTGACGTCACTGAAGCCTCTAGTTGTTCTGTCCCCGGTATAGCTCAGTTTTATGCAGCCAAAGAACTCTTGCAGCTATCCATTAAAAGTTTGGGAGGTTGAATTCTAATTTTCAGAAAACAGAAAATGGCAGTTCAAGAAGTCCTAATGGATGGGATTAAAATGCTGATATATATATCATCCTGCCTAAGGTTTTTTCCGTGGTTTTCCTAAGGCGCTAAGACAAATGTCGGGATGAGCCCTAAAAGAAATGGGCCACGGACCTGCACTCATATCCCCATGAATCTCCCTAATTACTCTAAATTAATTAACAATTACATCTCTCCCCTCTCTTCGTAATTGAATCATATAGCCAAATGGCTGGTCTCCAAATTGAGACGATTCAACAAGGCTGATGACAACAATCACCTCCTTCATAATAGCCAAACTGGCTAGTCTCTTATATATGAGACAATTCATCCAGCCTAAGGTATTCCGTGGTTTTCCTCAGGCATAAGACAAATGTCGGGATGAGCCCTATAAGAAATGGGCCACGGACCTAGATGCCCTTCCCCATATATATTCCCCTTTATTATAAACGACGTATGCCCTAGTTCAGAACCTATAAATTGTCCATTAAATATACGAGGTCACCCAATTAGTCGCAATTTGAAAGGACAGGGACCTCTCAAATTGCAGATTTAGATTTCACGGTGCTTCTTCCGACGGCCTTCACATGCTTTGTCATCGAACAACAGATGACAGCGTCTTGCCATCCTAACGGCAAACACCAGCCAATCTCTTCCTTGCCCCGTTCCATGATCACTTGATCAAATCTCAGTCCCCCTCGCGTATGTGGTACCTAAGAGGTTACGTCCAATTTCGGCTTCCCCTTCAAAATTTTCTAGAGTTCCTTCAGTGGAGCAGCATAACCCGGAGTGAGACTAGTGGCCAACAGGCTTGGAGCTCACATATTTAGTTTTGTACAGCCCCCAACCTCTTGCAAGGACGCGTTTTGCGTACCTTTTAAATTTGTCCTCCCAATTCTCTTTCGATTTTTCGATTTCGATCGATATATAGATATATATATATATATATATATATATCTGAAGTTCGTGAAAAATACTGCGTGCTTCATACAGTTACAGACAGAAATTGCAGGAATGACTATAGCATAGTGACTGAACATATGTAGATCCACAAACCAACTGTTTACGAGACATGACGGATTTTTGGTATATATCTATTTTTTTTTTTTTTTCCTGAAGAGATGAATTCATATTAAGTTGTATTAACACGTTTTACGGATTGTTATAGGAAACCGTGCTAATTTCATACAGCCTAAAAATGCCTAATTTGATGTTAGAACCTATTTTGGCCTATTTTCTACATTCTTCCTTTAAGAGGTAAAGTGACAAATAGAAACTGTAACAGAAATAAAGTAAATTCAATCACGGATATAGATACTGAACGAAACTACCTACTAAGAGGTAGGCATCAACAAAGATTAAGTTTTCCTAAAATTAGAAAAACTAATTATTAACCAAATAAGATAAGAAGACAGGTTTTGAAAATAAGATAGTATAACGTCAAGGTTTAAAAAAAAAAAAAAAAAAATTGAAAATAGAGAATTAATGAAGTTATTAATGTATTCCGATAAGTATATTAATTAGTAAAGGTTCAGAAGATAACTTGACTTTATAAATTGGTTAACTACTATATTTTAAATTCAATAAGAATGCGTTTATAATAAATTTATTAGTCATCATAATAGCAATGAATTGAAAATGAATGCATGCGATACAATGACAAACTAAATTGAGGTTGATTATGTAAGCAACTTGTCAAGTTTATGTTCAAACAGGTATGCGGTGGTCTTCATAGAAGTTACGCAAACGATTCTGCTGACAAGAAAATATTGCAAGAGTAAAGATTACCCTACAGATTGAATGTACTGATTCAGCTATTTCAGGCTCATGACTTACAGTATGTCGACATCTGCTCACCTATTTGAAATAATAAGTTATTAAAAATATTTATGTAGTAAATTGTGAAAAGGAGCAGATAAATAAGGGTTAAAGTCTTAATGGTTATTACGATTGGTTTAAACATGCACTAAAACCAGACGTAAGTGCAAGTTTGAACCAATAAATTATTGAGATTTGCGATAAATTAATTACAGAGGTGTGAAAATTATTAGAATAATCTTAATTTTAAAGGTTTTTTAATAGTTCCTTCACAAATATTCATTGAACTGATGAATATTGGTATATAATATTACTATACTGATGTAGGATATATTTACTACTAACAATGCCGGAAAGCATTGTTGTACATTGGTATTTTTCTTATTATACAATTGTTATGGGAATTCAGAAATTATTATATTGTGACAGCGACATGAGATTCGAACTCACGACCAGCGTCCCGCAAGAGAGAAGATCGCGCGGAGCACTTTGGAATGGCGCGCGGCTGAGAGGGGAGAGGGCCAACGCGGCGAGAGAGTGGAGAGAGTTTGCGCGCGCATCTTCTGCTTGCCTAGAGAGGCCGAGAAATCCGTCGAAATGGAAGACTCGCGAATTCGAACTTTCGAGGCTACGTCGCTGTGGCTATAAAAACGGACGCGAAGGAACGACAGCAGTTTTCCAGTTTGCAGTTTTCAGTTAGTCAGTCAGTGAGAAAGCCAGAGCAAGCAAGCCAGACTTGTGTGCCGGAGTTCAACTCGAGTGTGCGTCCGCATCTGCGTCAGCATCCGAAGGCCTGAGTTCGAGTGCAGTGGATCGCAGTTGGAGGGACCTGAGTTCGAGTGCAGTGGACCGCAGTTGGAGGGACCCGAGTTCGAATACAGTGAACTGTCTCTGAAGGTCTGTGATTCGAGATACTGTGAACTCGAGTGACTGAGATAGAAGAACTGTGAACTGAGAACTGATAGTTCTGATTTGTAAATAGTGCTTTGTAAATATTAGTTAAGATTAACAGTTCATTGTTGTGCGTAATAGTCCAAGTAAATTGTCATTGTCGTCGGTGGAGTGCTATAACGAATACTGTGTTGAGTGAAGATCCAATTGTTGACGAGAGCGTTTAAGGTGAATTGTAGAAAGGAATTATTGTTGTGACAAATAAATTACATTGTTGTTACTAAATAAAATTCACAATATTATGTTGGCGGAATTGGAAACATAAAAAAATAATTATTAAGAAATGCTTTAAACAAATTGTTCTTTGCGTTTACATTGTTGTGAAGGTTCAAATGAACGTATAAATCTGTTTTGTGCATATAATTTTGTATGTTTCCAATTCCGCCAACATAATATAATAATTTCTGAATTCCCATAACAATTGTAAAATAAGAAAAATACCAATGTAAAACAATGCTTCCCGGCATTGTTAGTAGTAAATATATCCTACATCAGTATAGTAATACATACCAATATTCATCAATTCAATTAATATTTGTGAAGGAACTATTAAAAAACCTTTAAAATTAAGATTATTCTAATAATTTTCACACCTCTGTAGTTTAGGAAATTGTATATTTATTATGTATAACTATTTTGTATGTAGATATTTTTGTTAAATTATTAAGTTTTGTACTTTTGTGAACTAATATCAATAAATCTATCACTATCACATTCTTTCTTTATAACAATGAAAATCAACTTGCATCTCCTGTCCTAAGGAGCTTGTCAGGATAATTCCAGTCACACTGATGTCTTACATCACTTCACATTTTACATTCTTAGATGCTATGACTGTTTCTTTGAAAACTGAAGAGAAACAAATTAACGAGCAACTTGATCTTCTAGCTCATGAGAGAAACTTAGCTCAACACTTGAACTAGTTGCAGAGAAAGTAAGTATGCGAGGAACTAGAAAATGTTCTCCAGGGGCCTGTTTCTCAAAAATACTAGTTTAGTAGTTCACCAGTTACTAGTTACCAGAGTATATTTCACCAGCTCTAGTAGATTCTGTTTCTCAAACCATTTCACCAGTCTAGTAACTTGTGACAATTTTTCACTAATCACTAGTCTCTTTCATTAGTCAGCTGATTGAGTTCATTTGTTTACACCCATTGGTAGGTATTGTTATTTGAGGTTAGGAGGCTAAGTTGTTTGTGTTTTGGTTCTTACTTCTCTCTTCTCTTGAAATTCCATCAATTGAAAGCAAATTAACTATACTCAATATGATTAATGGCTCAAAGGATATATCATTCGGTGCGTTTTCAAGCATAATAACAAAAATGATAAAGTAAACGACTGGACAAAAAAATTTGTAATAAGTGGGACTATGGAACTGATACTTCAGAACAAAGATTATGCATACGTTAGGGACACTTATTGGCCCAACATTAAGAAAGCAACTTTGACGAGTACCAATTCAAGTTCACAGTATCATAATATGAACACATTATGTAGCGAGTCTACTGGCGACATGGATGCCACTTATGACTTGAAAAATTCGCTATTTTTTTTTTTTCAGTTTTACATTTGATCTATTCATAAATTAGTGTCGTTTTGTATTTAATTTGTAGGCTAAAGTTGACAATGTCAGAAGAACTGACAGTGGAGGAGGAAAGCCAGCAAAATTACTGCAGTTGATGAATTGGTAATAGATTATTAGGAAAGAATTCTGCATGTGTTGCTGGTCTAGGGCAGAAAAACCAGATGGCATTGGAAAATAATCAACATCCCGATTTGTAGAGCAATTTGTATTTGAAGCTTTGCTGATAATGCATGACTTCTATTTGTTTGTCTTGTTATGGCAGGTCCCATATATTTAACAACTCTCCAAGATGCTCCCGTAAAGGAATAATAATTGTTCTTTCTCGATATAGTTTTAGCTCTTCTCACAACAATCGAAATCACTAAACCACATTTATTAAAAAAATAACTACAATATTTTGTTTTGATTATCTGAAAAAGATTGCCACTGGTAACTGATAATATAGAAATCACCAGTCTTTAGAGTCTTGTAGGAATATTCATGTTGAATACTAGTATAATCAACTAGATTAGCATTTTGAGAAACAGAATCAGTTATGAACTGGTGAAATCGACCAATATTACTAGTCTGTGAACTGGTAACTACTACTTTACCCTTGTAGTTTCTAGAAACACAGACTTGTAAAATAAACTAATATTACTACTGTACAGACTAGTATTACTAGTCCGTGAGTTTTGAGAAACAGGCCCCAGAAGAATCCTAAACTTACTGACCTCAATAGAGCAGCAAAGTGTAATAAAATTGCAAAATGTAACTTTCTAGTACAAACAATTTCAAAATTGAACAATGCTCCCGCAACATCATTAAATATTAAGCATTCGTTTTCTGTCTACAATCTTGTGTTAACAGACAAAATGTGTAAATGTCATTGTCCTGCAAAGATTTGGAAAAATGACAGGTTGTGTATTTAGAGTGCAATCATTATGAAAAGTACATGTGGCTAAAATTAATTAATCCTCATGCACATTTAGAAAATAGAATAATGCTTCAGGTTTTATAATCACTGCGTACTTCCATTCCATTTAATGTATCTCTAATACACAAATAGCGTAAAACATTATTGTTTAAGATAATTTCTAGAGGACAGAATTGTTATAAGGTACTTAATAACCAACTAATAATAATGAGGAAGGCACACAAATTCTTTAAACTTAATAAAATCGTATCTTAACGACAGAATTCAAATAACGAAAATTGACAATTATTCAAGTGAACCTTTAATTATTAATATAGGTGTTCCCCAAGGCACAGTTCTAGGCCCTATTCTATTTTTAATATATATTAATGACTTATTAAAAATTAACTTACAACAATACAATGGTGTTCACTATTCTTATGCAGATGACACAGTTTTACTTTTTGGTGGAAAAACCTGGTATGATGCATATAATAATTCAAATAATGGACTTAAATTAATAAAAAAATGGTTTGACATAAATTATCTTTCTATCAACGAAAATAAAACCATCATTATTCCATTTTCATTATCTGAAAAAATGTAACAAACCTCCTACATCTATATTAAGTATTAAATTACATAATTCTGATTGTTGTCTTATACAGTGTAAATGTCCGATTATTAAAGAGTCCTCTGAAGTTAAGTATTTAGGCATAATTTTCGATAGTCATTTAAAATGGAACCAACACATTAATTACCTTTGTAATAAATTACGTAAAATAGTATATTATTTTGTTTTATTGAGGAATTACTTGTCAATAAGTTTATTACGTACAATATATTTAACTTTATTTCAATTGGTAATTATGTATGGAATTATTGGATGGGGTAGCTCATTTAAATCCAATTTTAATCCACTTTATTTATTACAGAAGAAAATAATTAAAATATGTCTTCATAAAACTACTAATTTTCCATCTCAAAATTTGTTTCTAGACTTTAATGTACTTAACGTAAGACAAATTTATTATATTGTATTAATAAAATTCATACATAAAAATCGAAATAATTTTGATTTGTATTCTCATAGTTATGAAACAAAAGGTATGAAATCTTTAAGATTGTTTGAACCAAAATGCAACACTGTTACAGTATTTAATCACAGTAGTAATTTAGGCCCAAGAATATATAACAAATGTATATTTAAATATCCTAATCTTGTCAATTCTAATAGTTCTAGTATTAAATTTAAAAAGTTATGTATGGATTTTATAAAAATTGAAAAAATTGTAAATTTAAATTTATATACTATAATTGCACAGTAGACATAAGAGAAATTGTATTGTATAATTATTAATTTCAATTCAGGAATCCGCCCCTGAGCACGAGTTCTACTCTTTCAGGGGTGAGCTAAAGTTTTTCTGTATATTTTGTATTTTATGTTACAATTATTAGCAAAATAATAAATAAATAAATAAAAAATAAATAAATAAATTTAAAGAAAGGTAAAAAAAAGTCCACATTTTATAGTTGTTGCGTGGTTATTCTTTGCTGTCGTCTTTCAAAGACCTTGTCCTGTTGGGACAGATAGCAAATTGGTAGCGGGTACAATGTTTCTTGCACAGATTGCACACACATTGTTCTGTTGGCTCGTGAAATCTTGGCTTTGTATATAGCTTGTAGTGGAATCCGTGGACTGCCTGTCTTGTCAGGGCGCTGTGCAGCTCACAGTTTGGGTCTGTCCAACTTCTATTTGTCATGGTACATGTTGATAAGAATGCCTGCGAGATCTCGTCTCTTTTCTTTCTCTGTTAGAGTAGAAGCTCTTCTGTTTGTTCTGAAGATGGCAGGTATAATCAACCAATAAATAATAGTAGATATAAGAGGTATTAATTTTGGGTAAGGTGCGTTATAAAAGATGAGTTTAGATATGATTTTTCGGGTCTATTTTTAAATTACAGAGCCTATCTAGTAGTTTAACTGGTCCTTTCTAGACATCTAAAAGCAAATTTTTATAGTCTAAAACAGTGTTCCGCAACCGGTGTGCCTCCACAAGGTGAAAGGTGTGACGCGAACTTTTACCTAGTATTGTAAGAAATTACTCCCTCTGTCCCATAATAATTGTCCGGTACGCCGAAATGGTATTACAGTAATTACAGACAATGGGGCAAATGAAAAGTGCACGCATGAGGAGAAGTGCAGTAGATCAGTGCACAAGGTTATGCAGGACAATAACGTGATCTTATTGAGACAAGCAACACACACCACCCAGAAGATCACCGAAAGTGGGTATTGGTTTTCAACTCACCGGTGTGGCACTGTATACAAACCAGAGTAGCAAAGCAAGCTGGAAATCGTTAGTAGAGCATACTCCTGCAGTGAGTACATACGTTTGAACAGACATGGACATCCTGGGAACACAACTGGTGGTAGTGAGTGACAGGGGTAGCAAGAACCTTACAGACAGTGAACGGCAGGCAGTATAGGAGTTTTTGTTGAAAAACACTATGGCTGACGTAGTGACGAAAGATGCCATAACAGGAGCGGCCGAGAAATTTCATGTCAGTAAAAGAACAGCACGCTGCATTTGGAACGGGGGCAGCAATCTTTGGAAAGTGGATCCATGCTCATCACCAAATTAATCCCAGCAATAAATGTAAAATGGCATCCTTGACCGCGCACAGGGAGAATTCAGGTATCAGTTCAGCAGGGCAATGCGCGTCCGCATATCGCTCCCAATGACCGCACCTGGATTGACGCTGCAGTAGCCAGTGGAATTACTTTGGAACTCATGTGCCAACCGCCAAACAGTCCGGATATGAATGTTTTAGATCTGGGTTACTTCTGGGAATTCAGTCTCTCCAGTATCAGTCAGCTCCTCAAACTATTGATGAGTTGATCGCCGCCATTGGAACAGCTTTCTCTCAGCTGACACGTGACAGGCTCAACAATGTCTACCTCACGTTGCAGTCCTGTCTCGTTGAAATAATGAAAGTCAATGACGGGTACAAAAACATATGCAAAAGGCGCACCTGGACCACCTCAACATCCTGCCATCTCGCTTGGAGTGTCCTCGGAACATTTACAATGAGGATACAGTAGCACTGCAGCAATAGGTCTGTGGTTCTAGGCAAACTGTTAGAATGACAACCTTCCGGGTCTAACAGGCAGTTTTTTCGTCTTTACTCATAGGAGAATGTTTTTCTTTGTTTCACTTCTTGGTCAATTTGTACTACTCCTGGAGTTAATAAAGTTGCACTCCTAGAAGTGTTTATTTTCGGCTCAAAGACTAGCCAATTTGTACTGATCCTGGAGTCATAAAGTTGTACAAGTAATATTCATGTTCTTTTTTGGCTCAATGATTGGCCAATTTATACAGATCCCAGATTAATAATTTTTTCTTTTGCTAATTGAGTGATAATTTTATACTGATTCTGGAGTAATACAGTTGTATTACTCATTCATGTGTTTCATTTTGCTCCTATGTAAACGCCAGTGAAAAATTATGGACATTGGACAATTATTATGGGACAAGAAATAAAAGCGTACCGGACAATTATTATGGGACAGAGGGAGTAATAAAATTAAATTCCTCTCTCTCCTGACACAATTAACCGCTGAGTTAGTGACATGTCCAGTGACACTGAAGACATTATGAAGGAGAAAATAAAGAGCAGTCAGAAGTTCTCACTTCAGATCGACGAGTCCACCGATATTAGCAATGACACACAACTTCTTTCCTACATTCGCTACATTGATGGGAATGTAATTGTAATTTTTTTTTTGTGTGTAAAGAAGTGCCAGAGTGACCAACCAGTGAAGAAATATTTCGTACAACTAATGAACAAGTGGTCCATAATGAATTAACATGGGAGGATTGCTTTAGCGTTTTACAGATGGAGCCGCTGCTATGAAAGGATTCGTGGCTAAAGTACGTGAAGTATATCATAACATACGGTGTCTCATTCACCGCGAAGCCATTGTTGCTAACTCTTTGCCATCTCTTCTGAAAATTGTTATGCACGAAGTAGTAAAAGTTAACATGTCATTTTCACTACATATACGTGTGAACTGGGCTTCTCGACGTTAACTGAAATTAAAACATCAAAGAGGGAGAGACCCAAATCCATGATGAAGAAATTAGGCTTGCACTGTCAACAATTCTGCCGCGGATCAGCCACCTGTGTGCAGCTAAGCAGGTTGAAGTATCACATCGAAGATATGAGTAGAGTTATTTACTTTAATATTAGTAATAGAAATGTGTACTTTCTACAGTGAATTAAAGTCGGTTCTGGACAATTGGCCACAGAAAATTGGTAACTGGGACAAATGGCCACAGAAAATTGGTAATAGGGACAATTCGTCACAGATAGACAATTTGCCACACTGTCCATTATCCAAAAATGGGACCGTAACAATTTATTTAAATGTGAATTAGTGGCAAATATGATAACTTTCACGTTGTCCTCCAGTTCAAAATACAACAACCACCTTTCTCCTTATAAGGGTTGGTCGATTAGGTTTTCATTTCATTCATTTCTACTATAAATATTTCCTTAGACACACTGACTAATCACATCACACCACCCAAAGTACTATAACACACTGGAACTGTAATGATATACAGTAGTCCAGAAGCCTATGTGTTCTAACGCAGGTCATAAAGAGATGAGGGTGTTGGCGGTTCTTTTCTATATTTGGAGAGAGCTGCTTCGGTTGCAGCTCTAATGCAGTCTTATGGGACGGTGAAGAAAACCAGTTTTCTGCTGCCGACTACCCTACATTGAGCTTCAGGAACTGCCGATCACAGATCCGAAAAGTACACTACAGCTGAAATTCTCGAGCAGTTCAAGGCTCCTACAGACAGTAAAATCTCGAATCGAAAGAGAATGAATTTGAAAAATAAATGAAACAATGAACTAGATTACATAAAAGCACGTTTTACATTTTTAATTTTTTCAGGTCCATTTAAATGGCGGTTCTGCAGCTCTGCAGTTCTCATTGTAGAGCCGTCCCTGGTACCCATAATAATTATTGTAAAACACTCTGTATATAAACAATGCTTAATATATTAAAATAACTATAAGGGAACTGGGGGGCTATAAGGGGCTTGTTTCTGCATATAGGACTTCTTGCCTTTTTTTTTTTTTCCACTGTCCTTCACTCAACCCTGCGTTTTGTACCCATAATAATTATTGTAAAACACTCTGCATATAAATAATGCTTAATGTATTAAAATAACATATGTGAAGAAACCAGATAAGAGCGGCTTAAGTACCACAATGGCAATGAAGTTTAGTGACACAAGCAAAAATTCAAGTGATTCGGGAAGTGATTTATCCAGAGTAGTGGGAAGGAAGGTCAGTGCCGAGAGGAGAAGTGAAAGTGTTTCTGTGAGTGCGAGAGCTGAAATGGTGAGAAGTGAAGTGAAGAAAAAGAATGACGAGTGTATAAGAGAAAATGGTGAAGTGGATGTTTCTGGTCCAGAGACGGCTAAGGACTTACGGTCTTACTAATAAACCATGTATAGTTTTTATACGAGACTTATGCAGAGTTGAGACAGAAAATTTTACTAATAACCCTTGCATAAGCGATGGGTGTATAAACAGTCTGTAACTATACAACGGGAATTGCTTTGCAGTAGTTATATACAAGAAACCCCTTGTTTAAGCGTTGTATATAGAGAAAAAATGGCCGCCCCTCTAACAGCTGTTCGTATCGACTGTCCTTTTATGATGATGGTTGCCTTGTAACTACTGAAGAACAAACCAAAGAGGACAGAATAAGTGCAATAATATTGCTGTAGCTTGTACTCTTTGACCAAAATATAGTGTGGTAATTGATTACAGCCAGTTGTACTATCGATACTTAACACGGCACACTAGAGCGCTCTACCGGATTCAACAGAGAATCTCAGATATTCTATTACCTTTCGTAATGAAGTAATGACGAAACTATGACGTAGCTGTGTAACAGTTATACTATTATACACGACGTATGTAGTGATTATTAGTAAGGAATTTACACACGACTTATAAACGAGTTACTCATTGTGTAAGTATAAGACAGTTAAAGTCTGTATATAGAGTCTTTATTAGTAAGACCGTTAGTAAATAAAGTGATAGATGAATTAGAGGCATGGAAGAGGAAGTTCAATTGCAAGTAGATAAGACGAGTGAGTTAATGAAAATAGGTTAAGAGTACTGTATGGTGGAGGAGGCTAGCTAGGACGGCGAAGTATAATATGTAGAAAATTAGTGAGATCAGAATATGAAAGGTATGCATGAAACAGACAAAAATCGAGCATATTGATAATGGTGTAATATGTTTTAGTAACAAGTATTATTAGAAACAGTGTGTCCTCGATATAGTCTAAGTGATCTGAAAATCAAGACCAGAGTGATAAAGTGTCAATTGTGAATGAACTAGAAAAGTGTAATAGGAATTAAGTAAAGCGATAGATATAATGAAAATAGGTGAGGAGTATGGCGGGGGAGGCTAGCTAGGATAGTGAAGTATAACATGTAGAAAATTAGTGGGATCTGAGAATGAAATGTACGAAAGAAACAGGCATAATAACGAACTTATTGGACAATGGTATAGTACGTTTTAGTAACAAGTATTATTGAAACAGGGTGTGTACGATATAAATGTACGGAAAAGCAAGAACAGAGTCATAAAAGTGTAAATTTTGAATGATCTAAATTAAGTTGTTAGGATTTCATGGGAGAATACTGATCAATTTAAATGGGGTCGAATCAAGTATAAGTGCGTCTACAAAAGGTATATCTGTAACGAATGTAATTGTGGCACCGGATACAAAAATTGTGAGGTCCATATTATATGGTTGTAAATGTTGGGGTCAAATAAATCATATCATATCATCATATACTAAAATAAATATAAGAGAACTGTTAACGAACTCATAATCAAACATCCTCTCAAAGAGCAGACACTTCAAGAAATTTATTGAGTTACCATACTTGTGAACGCCCACCCAGTCACGTGACATGCGATATAAGCTAGTGTACTAACAAACTTCACCAGCAGAACACAGCTGAGTAAGCATTATCTACTCACTGCTAATTTTTTCGACACTCTCTTATTCAGCTTTAATATTGGCACAACTGAACAATGCATGTTTAGAAATAGTGCAGGTGTAGAGGATAAGTATATTGGAGGTGGAAATACAGGAATGTTAAGTTGGTCACGTGGTTACTTTTAGAAATGGAATACACGAGATTTTATTTTTCTGACCTCTAGAAAAAAAATTATTAAGGAAACATAACGGAATCACCCATATGTCAACTGGGCACGTGGGAATGGAAAAGTATATCCAGATTTCTGAGAAACTTGGAGAAACACAACTGTTATACAGTTTAGAGTAGCGTACTTAAGACTGATTCTGTTACTGGAAGTTTTGAACATAAGCATCATCCAAATTAAGCTTTCAGGAATAACTCCCTGTAAAGTTAATTTGAATAATTTCGAGGGAAAAATTGTTCCGGGGCCGGGTATCGAACCTGGGACCTTTGGTTAAACGTACCAACGCTCTCCCACTGAGCTACCCAGGAACTCTACCCGACACTGATCCAATTTTTCCTCTATATCCACAGACCTCAAAGTGGGCTGACAACAGTCAAGCAACCAACATTTGAGTGCACACTAACTGTGTGACTTTTAAATTGTGGTTTTCAGTTACATACAGTGACGTGTATTATGCAAATTAAGCTTTCAGGAATAACTCCCTGTAAAGTTAATTTGAACAATTTAAAAGTCACACAGAGTTAGTGTGCACTCAAATGTTGGTTGCTTGACTGTTGTCAGCCCACTTTGAGGTCTGTGGATATAGAGGAAAAATTGGATCGGTGTCGGGTAGAGTTCCCGGGTAGCTCAGCGGGAGAGCGTTGGTACGTTTAACCAAAGGTCCCGGGTTCGATACCCGGCCCCGGAACAATTTTTCCCTCGAAATTATTCATAAGCATCATCATCTAAAAGAACTATGCCAAGAATCCTCAATGTAACGGAATCACCTGATGTCTAATACCATTAAATCATCATCAGTACTACAAATATCAATTACAATTTACTATATATTCATGAACCATAAGACAGAAATATACCAGAAAAACAAAATGTATCATAATGTTGAAACTGCAAAACTTAAACACTTATAAACTGTACATCATTATTGGAAAAGAACAGCTTCATAATTTATTATAATAGGCAGTTCACTAATCTATTGAGCATCTACACATTTACTGAACACACAATGAATACTTTGTCAGCAGCTTGAATGTGAGGTTGTTCCACAACGGTCTTCCTTATGCGAAAATATATAGGTTTCTGCTTTTTCATTATTACGATGGAGATTGAGAATTTCGTATTCAACGGATTTATTTCTCATAACCTGTGGATACTTAAGCTATAGTCAAGACCGATATTCCTACACAAGTAATGGAGTTATTTGATCTACAAGATGAAAATACTCTCAGTACATATTACACTGACAGCCATCTTCATTTCTCCACTCCTGTCAACTTAATAACTGGTTTCTTTTTTTGAAATATTTACAGTTTCATGTATTTTGGGCTCCAATGTAACAATCAATGAAGAAATTTGAGCTCTGCAGACAGATTTATTTTTTTTTGGGTGTAGGTTGACATTTTCATGGGATTGCCCATAAATAAGCAGTATGATTTTAGCAATGAAAATGTTCTGTCTAAAATGGAATGGATATTCATCTGATTTAAAAAGTTTAAGTTTAGTTAATCACTTTCTCTTGTTGATGACCTGTATTGATGACTACTCAGAAATCTTTTTGAACAAAGAACTTTACTGCCATGATAAAAAAAAAACACATTTTCAGAAAAACGTTATGAGCATATCCTTTGCTGAAAGATGGGTTCTAGTCAATGATTTGATTGGTAAAGGAAAACTTAGCTTTATGACAGTATTGTTTCCAAAAATGCTTTGTTAAAGATGGCTAGAAAAAGCAGTAGGCCTATAAGCATGACAATTGATCAGTTTTAATGCATTGTAAGCTGTGATGTGGGCAACTGTACCGATATGACTAGTACCTTAAAATTTTAAGTAAGTTAATACAAGTTTTGTTTAAGTAATAAACTTAATTGTGGTTTTATTTAAAGAGAATTTATTTCCCATAAGTTTCCTACTTTACTCTCTAGTTCACACTAGGCTTAGTCAATGTTTGTTCCTTATTTTCTATTTGAGAATCTAGCCACTGCAAAAGACATAACACACCCAACCCGTCCCAAATATCATATATCTGATGGATTACTTTCTCAGACAATTTTCGCATGAAATCACGTAACCAACAGTGGTACCATCATAATGTTTCACTACGCGAGAAAGCACTCCTTTCTTCGGTCCAGGGTCAATAAATTTGTGTACCTGTCTACCAAAAGAAAGCTACCTGCAAGACATCTTAAAAGTTTGAACAAACCAAACCTAACCTGTCACTGGTCCTTGGTTTTTATGAAAATCCGCTTATTAATTTTTTCTGATATTATATTTATAATGTTATACAATCAATCGATTTAATTTCATCATGAAATAATGCAATACAAATTAGACGTCAGTTCTGTGTGTGGTGCATAGTGAGATCGAAGAATCAATAAAAATTAGCGCTAATGTTTTTAAAGACTACAGGTCTACTACAAGAAAACGTTTCGTTACACTGTCGTGCTTTGCAATGGCATGAAAATGAACGACCTGTTTGTTGTGTTACATAGGCTACCTGTCATGTGTAGCTTCCACTTTATAAAAGGCTCTGGAAATTAGGCCTATGACTACTTCTGTTCACTTATAACAATACATATAAATCAGTTATGCATATCAATAAACCTGACACTTCCCAATCACTACTAGATATGTAACTACAGAAAGCACAATTAATAAAGGTAACTTGGGATCTGTCACTGACAACATGTTCTTTGTTAATTAAAGTTGCCTATTTCACAGTGAACTCTATCAACAACATATAAAACTTCAAATATTGCATAACATATTAATTTGTACACTTCTAAACATGATATAGTCTACGCTACATAGGGTCTTGGTACGCTGCAGAAGACCACATTCAATACCTTCATAGACATACATAAAATTGGTGTACACTACAAGGTATAGTAATCCATGCACAACGATTTTTATACCCAATCGCTCGAGGAAAAAAAAAAAGTGTTCTTGTCAACTGGTGGTTGTGATAGGCATCAGTGTTTTACTGGTTGGCATTCTAAACTTCAGTGGCATTCATGCAACTAGTACGAAAACTATCCCATATCTTATAGCATGGAATGGCTCTTCAATACTCATGCCAGACAGCTTATTTGCTATAGTGTCCAAAGATAATGAAAAAGAAGTACAGAACATTTTAAATCTCACCCTTAATATGGGAAGGACTGACATATGAAGCGACTTTGCTGGGAATCGAATTTTCCCAGCTTACAGGTAAGCGTTTCTAACCATATGGGGTGAAAGTTGTAGGGGGACACGGAACACTTCACCGTTCTCAAGTCTGTTGAAAACTGGTTTCACCCTGACAACTGTATGGCATTGCAATCTGTTATTAGGCCAATTTATTAACAATTAAAAATACCAATTAAATCAAGATCTTTAAGACCCACAATTAATTTTGAATGACATTAAATAAACACACACCTTTACACTTGATCCTGGATCTGTAATAGGACTATCTGATACCACTGTAGGAGAAGATTTTGATGCATACACAGGCACTCCGCAAGGTTCGGCCATGTTTTACTTAGACCGACTACACCAAATCACTCCCCCACTCTTATATACACATTTTGACAATGTTCAGATAATCCAAATACTTTTATATTGTCAAAGACAGAGGCAGCGTTCAGTTATAGTCAACAGTCCGCCATGACCTCAGATGATTGGAAGCAGGCCAACTACGAACTGCGCCATCTGGTGACCCGACTAGCAGTGCAAGACATTCACTATAGCCCATGCAAGACGAAGGAGTTTCACAACCCTGGTCCAGACTGTGTTTGTGAACTCAGTAGCAGGTTTTGTGAAAGATACCATGTGTGGAAGTGTGAAAAAAGAGAAAAAAGAAGCAACTCGCTGAGTAATGGCCGAACATCTATGCACATTGTTCGCTTTTATTATTATTATTATTATAGTCAAAAGTCCCACTAAATTCGAATTTTGATGCCAACACAATTGAACGCTAGTGGCGCTCTGGTACACTGTCATTGAACTTATACTTTCTCAACTGGAATGGCTTCGAAGAGCTACCGGGTAATTCCATTCTGTTCCATTTGTAAAAGCAGACAGTTCATTGTACTCAATCATAAACATAGATAATAAAATATGTGAAAAGATAGAAATGTATACTATTTTCAGTAGGAACATACAATAATTTCTATGTAAACCCTTAAAATACATAAATTAAATGCATTTGATATTTTCAACTAAAGTGACGACGATGTTGGATGTTTACAATTTATCTAATAAATTGATTAATGAACCAATTACACACACATTAAATTAACCCTCCGCCATTTTCAAAGCTTCCATTTTGTATGCAACTTCGAAATTTCAAATGGAAAACAGGATCGTGTGATCACTTTATATTGTGACGAATTTTGTGAGAAAACCAATGGCGGAATCAGTTTTTAACAAATTCAATCGTTTCCATTAAATGAAATTATAACTTATAACGCCCATAACATTTTCAAAATGTGTCCAATATTATGTTCATTTTTTGATAATACACAGTCAGAACTTCTCAACACTCAGAGACAACACACTAAAACATCTCAGGAATTATATTAGCAAGAGCGATCCTTCAAATACAGTATTCCATATTCTTGATTTTCATAAGAGCACCAAACTCTTCACTTATCTTCAAAAGAAAAAGTCAAGTGTTGTAAATTCTGGAGATTGTACTGGTCATTTAATAGTTCACGTAGCCAAATCCAGCTTTCAGGGAATTGTTCGCTCAGATAATTCCGTACAGAAATATAATTAGATGCAGCAACATTCTGCAAGAAAAAAATTCACAATTCTACTTCTTCATTAAACAAAACCTGGAAATCTTACAACATGTTAAAATATTCGCATCCTAGTTCCTCACAATGAATAACGACCCAACATTTTGGGTGTTTCGAATTCCACACTAAGTTATTACTTTCATAGCACCTTACATTTTAATTAGATCAATACAATCTGGGTTTGTGTCAGAAAAGTTAGTACCTTACATTTTGTCAGTTTATCTCCATCCATACAACAATTTGCTTCATTACCAAACTCTATCTTCGATGCAAATACTCGTACGTCATAAATTTGCTGTACACCCAACTCACAAAATTGAACGCATACCGTATGTAGGGAGCATCTTAATTCAGATGTTGTAAGATCTGGATTTTTAAAGATGTAATTTGTCTTGCTGAAGTGCGGTTACACGTATAATGGAGGTTTGGCTTGCGTCATATTTCCTTCAAAGCCATCGAGTGTTCTTCATTAGGCTATTTACAACTGAAGCCAATATAATTGAGAACTATTCATTCGTTACTGTTCTCGGACGTTCATTTTAGCTTTTTATCACATACACTTTCAGTAGCACAAAATTTCTTGGTAAGTTTTTCACAGTGCTAAGGCTGATAGGTGTACATTCATAGTAGTTATGATTAGAGTCTTCCGCAATATCTTTGTGGTCTAATCCAACAAAATAAAGAAAGATATGCCTGTCTCCCTCTTTTGACAATATCTTCACAATGCTTTTGAAGGAACAAGTTTTCAACGTTAAGAGAACCTCCAATAAAAATGTAATAGAAACGTTTGCGTGATTATACATATGGTGCCATAATTGAGATAATATATCCCAACCGATTTGACCACTGGTTGCTCATACAATTTCATATAATTTAAATTGTCACATGGCCCATTTCCAATTGCTATTTCAAAGTTGCATCCAGTTGCGGCTGGTGGTTTGAAAATATGGTGGTGCACAATGGATATCGAAGAGGAGTTAAACATAGGCCTACTTTACTTTAAAGTTTAAAACCGTGTATACATGAAGGCGTATACATATAAAGCTAATTTATATGCAATTAATAAGTAAAATGACTAAATACAAGCATACCTATTTATACAGAAAGTCCAAAAGTGGAAGGGGTCGTGGGCGGAGCTCTCTATATTGCGATTTACCCTCATGAAAAATATTTGAGCACAGAATCGTTATCAGAATGCTACCAAGTATCAAGTGCAACGTTTTTGTTCATAAAATTCAAATGCAGCTTTCGTAGACTGTCGGGAGATAGCAGCACTTATTGTCAGGACGACAACTCTTACAACTTTAAAGCAAAATACAAGCTCCTTTATGTATTGTGCCGTTTGTGTGCATGTAGATTGAGAAAGTACTGTGCGAAATATGCGACTGTTCGTTGCACAAGCCGAATGAATACATTTTTCATGCTTATTACTTCGGAAAAATGTCTAGTTGGAGCAGATACTTTCCCAGTGAATTTAGTTTCTTCTACACTGACGTTGGTGTCCATGCCAGGGAGTGCGACAAACCGTTGTCGACGAGGAAAGCAGTAGACCACGCCTCTAACCCCCCTGTCCCCGCACTAGCCGAACATCACAATAAACTACCTTCCCTAGGTTTTCAACGTCTTTGCAAACCAAGAGGCTCGGAGGCTCCTGCAGATGTACAAAACAGACGCCAGCTGCAGATAGTCATGAATGAAAATTGTAAAATAAAATTATATTTTTAATAGTAACAAAGCCGGGAGATTAGGAACATTACTGGGGGTGTACAAACCTGCAACCCCTCGAGAAGCCGCCACTGGTTGCATCCAAGATAGTGGATTTCAAAATTGCAGAGGGTTAGGATTGTGTGTGTAACTGGTTGATTCATTAGTCTTGTAATACCTGGAAACATATCGGTAACATAACAAGGTATCACACAAATTAAAGTGGCTCCAGACTAATGAATTAATGACTGAACCTGCATAACATCCAACCTCAATCCTCGACTTAAGGCATCATAGATTTTCGATAACATGCAGTTCATTTCTGTAGTCAAATTCCGAAAAATTCTACAAAAATATCAATACACTGAACAAATCTCCCAGAAGAAGAATATAAACGAGGTATCCCCTCTTATGTAACAGTACAATTATTGGTATTCCAGAGTCTTACTTGACCTTTATTAAGTTTTTGACTCATAATCCCTCGAAGATTGTTAGAAATGGCTACAATACAAATTAAAGGTAGACTACTGCCTGTGCCACGAGAAAGTCCATTGATGGCGCATAAGTCAAGAGCGTGGGAAAACTATTCATAGTAAAATGTGAAAAATTATAGCCATCATAACTAAAATGGGTCGTAAATAAATAAAGAACTGAAGTGGAAAACTGGCATTCCATGTGTCATGAGACACAGAGAGGGAGAAAAATGGGTCGTTATGTCGATTATTATATTTTAAAAAGGGAAAGAAAGCTAAAATAAGGCATCAAAATTGATTACTACCTATATCTAAACAAGTATATCGGGAAAATAGAAACATAGATCATGTAACAGAAATAGTAAACTGGCATTCAAAGATAACTAACCTTCAGTTTTCTGATCATGTAAGCGAACTTTCTAACTATGTAATAAGTCAGAACCAAGTAATCGAACTTTCTAACCACGTAATAAGTCAGAACCAAATTGACAAACTTTGAAATAGTTCCGATAGTTTTAAATAGGTGACATTATTTTTGCGACGGGTGAAGAAGTAAATGGAAAAATGTTGAAGTATATTAAGTATAAATAAAATGGTTATCATAATTGACAATATCAGCATTTTCCAGCTAAATCCAATGTTTTTGACAGTCACTAGGGAGATGAAATTTTGAATTTTATAATGCGGGTATACGTATGTACTCTTAGCGACACTGACTGCTAACTTCGCCATCTAGTCATAGAAGTAATATCTAAAGAAGCCAAACTTACACAAAGAAATTATTGAACACTATCGACTAACAGGAGTCGGTTATCTTTGAACGCCAGTGTACAGTCATTGTCAGCAATTTTTGGCAATGCAGCGATTAGACGGACTGTACAAGAATTGTTTTGTAGTTCTTGAAGTGTCAGTGTAAGAAAAGGGAATTGGCTGCATCACTGACTGAGAAGAAACTAACTACTGAAGGAATTGTGAATGGGAGAAGAGTTTGGGCCAGAAGAAGACATCAAATAATAAACGACATTAAGATATATGAATCACATTCGGTGACTAAGAGGAAGACAGAAAATAGGAAATACTGGTGAATGCAGGGTTTGCAGTGAAGGACCTGCCCTTGGACAGAACACTATGAATGAATGGTCGAATGCTAAGCGGAAAGAAATTTGACTTTTTAGAAATGCTGTTAAGTGAGAATTATGTGCCTACGGAAATTTTTCAAACTTTATGATCATCAGTATTCATAATCGATGTTATTATGGTTACATTGGAAACTTAATTTGGACACGTCTTTTACGTAGGTACCTATTTCACTTTTGTAAAATTTATTCCAGATTCTATCCTGATAATGTATGCTTAATTTGCGTTCTGATAAAATGTTACACCAGAATACAATACAAATTTAGAATGCCTTGTATATTTCCGTATATGGCTAAGACGCAGTAGCCATTAAATCTTTCGCGCGTGCAAGAAGACGAGTTCCACGGACTTTCTCATGACCAGCAGAGAGTAAAGAGTTTGAATTCATTATTACTAAAATTTAAACACCATTAAAATTATGTCCGATACATTAAGGAAAACCCAAATAAGTTTATTCTGAAAAAGAAGTGTACAAAATACTAATCACATTATTCATGTCTAAATTTTCTTGTAAAAATCGCTATTTGAAGCGAATTCTCTCCATCTTTAGTACAAATTAAAATTAGTGTATAAAAAATGGTATTATAGCATATTTCACACAACTGAGATCAAGTAGTATACAAATTGGTCCATGTAATCATAGAACATAAATTTTATATAATGCCAGTTATGTCAAAACGAACACTTGATTACGATCTACAGTATAGTACAATTGAAAATGTACTGCACACTTTGCGGCAAGCAATATTATGTCTATATTAGGTGCATTAGTAGCTATTTATTTATAATTTATAGGTACTTATTTTATCTAGTTCAAAGTTTAGGTGTTTTTGACACTGGTTTATAGCAATTTTTGGTTCAACGAATTTCAATAAGCACACACTGGTTGACGTGAGCACTAGAGATGGTCTCGTAGAAGATGCATCTTCTGGTACGTGTTAGGAGATTCAGTTCTTTTCCTGTAATAGACAATAACAAGTGCATTACTATCCTTTGCTGTTGCATCAAAACTCAACTGAAGAAGGAATTACTGTAACGAAATATTAAATGAAAATTCTGGAGATATTTTTTGTTTATTTTGCAGGTTTAATATTCACAAAGAAGTGATTCTATTTAAGATTAATTCATTTGCAAAATATTTTATGAAAACTGTACAATAATTTTTCAATTCCCTTACATTTTCGTAAATAGCCTATATGTTATTAATTTTTAAGCCATTCTTGTTTAAATATATTTTAATTGCTTTATTTTACGATTCTTTATAAACTGCGATGGTTATCTAGTGTCCGAGAGAAAAGAAAATGACAATGTCAGCGAAAGGACTCCAGGGTCCAGCACAAGAAGTTACTCAGCCTATATGTTAATGACGATGATGGACTCGCACGTGCTCTCTGGCTTCCCAGTACATCTCCGAGGATGTTGTCTTTGTTAGAGCAGTGCAGACTTTTAGATGTTCTGCAACCATGGTGGAATCATGGTTGCAGAGATTGCATAGAGGGATGCTGTTGATACATATTCGGTGGAGATGCTTTGCCAGGCAGTCACAACTTGTTATCATTCTGAACTCTGTAACTGTTTCACTTCTTGGTCAATCAGGAATATCTGTGAGCTTGGCTGTCCACATTCTGTTCCGAATTTTATCTTCAAATTTCTTGTTATGTTCACCAGTGATATATTGGTACATGATGTTCCTTGTCGTATAAGGTATTTCTCTTGTTGCTCAGACGTACTTTTTGTAGTTCCCATCTTGGCAGGCTCATCTGCCCTCTCATTACCTTTGATTCCTCAATGAGATGGTATCCACTGAATAGCGATTTTTTCTCTAAATTGTCGAGCTGTGTAAGTACGCAATCTGCGATGATTTTTTAAGGTGTTCGAGCTTTTCTGTTGAAATTGTCCATTGCCTGGATTACTGACCTAGAGTCAGACAGTATGACTGCAGAGAATTAAGACGGTATTGTCCATAGTAGTTGCTACAGAGGATTGAAAATCGCTTGAATCTAGCCGTCAAAAACTGTTATGTTCATACCAAAAGTGGCATATGACTGGAATACATCACAGAATATTCCCGCTCAGAGAAGCGATATTGACTTGAAGCCAGGTTGGGCGGAGTTCAATACATTGTGGGTTTCCAAGTACCAATTCAGTTTGTTTTGACCATTCGCTCCGTTGTTTTTGAATAACACTTTCGTTAAGAATATTGGTCGATAACTTGAGATATTTGATTTGCGTTTATTTTTATTTAATATTGGGATTATTGTGGCTTTTCCCCATCGGGTAGGAGTTGTTGAATTCCACACGTTGAAAAATAAATGGTTCAAACATCCATGGATGGCAAGATTTGATTGATGCAACGCGTCAGGATCTATTGGACAACTGCAATCAGCCAATTAAAGACGTACTGAAAAAAAATGCTTGCAAGACCCAATTACTGTAAAACTAACCATAAAAATAGTTCATTATTTATTGTTCTTAAGTACCGGGTCGAATTTTGATCCTAGCTTTTAAAAGATCATACGGCAGAGATACTCAAAGGCCAAATAACTCTACCAGTGGTGGAGTAACCAAATTGATAATGGAATTAATTATGCTACGAATTTATTTATTATTTAATTTGGATGGATATGTAGAAATGCTAACAATTTTCTACAAAGTTTTTTTAATAAATTCATAGAGACATGTCCATGTACATACGTCGATTTTGTTTTAATTAATAAAGAAATTCTCTTGATTTTTCTTCTTTGGTTCACAAAATAAATTCAAGAAGTAACTTATTTTCATGCCATTCAAATAAATTCCCTGGGTCAAGATTTCAGAAGCATCTTAGGTTTTAGGTTATTTGGTCCAGGGCTCATGCATCCTCTGTTGAGAATCAGTCGACAATTTGGGTCACAAATAAAATGAACATATTTTCATTGCACTGAAAGACTTTGCTCTTCATTAAAGTACTGAACTCAACAGTATTCCTCTATTACTTTGTATTACTTAAATCAAAACCACGTTTGCACATAGAAACTTCCATGAATTTACCGAATTTTCATATAGGCCTAGTTTGGGAAGAATGATATGCCAAGGTCGTCATAGAATTGGTTATTCTATTTGAAATGAAATGGTCCGCTCCAGTGATGGTTCTGCTGTTTGCTCGTTGAAGTATTTCGAAAAGTTTATGTCGTGTATTTGAGTGAGCCCATATTTCGCAGCAGAATGTCATATATGACCAAATTAAAACTGTATATAGCATTATTTAAACAAGATGTATACCTTTCTCTTGAAGAATGAGTAAAGAAGCATATAATATCGCTATAATATCGAACATGTATGATATGATGTTTAAAAGTACCGGTAAGTCTTTTATGAAGACCTCCAAGCCACTCGATAGTAGAGGTGAGGTGTGACAGCGTTTTGCAATCACAGCTCTGAACTGTGACAGGACCGGAAGAATCATTGTGATAGGTAATAGCGATTTTATCACAGTTCAACTTTTGTTTTAGAATGATTCTTGGGGACTGTGGGGCTCCATTTCCTGTCTGTAGATTTCCAAGTCGTTTAGAACTCAATTTCACTGGCATCCCCATTACTGGGTGTAGAAGTCTTGTACAGCGAATAGGGATTATAAAGAATGGACACTGAGCGAATTTTCCTGTGTTTTGTTTCTCTGTGCGCCAGCGTTTAGTTCCACTTTCAAGCGCTAGAGGTTAGTGTAATCGAGCATACGCTAAGATAATAATTGAGTATAGAGTTGAGACACAGAATCCAAGCATCGCCTACCTTATTGCATAATCCAGTAACACTTTGCTTCAAATAAATTCAAGTTAACAGCTTTTCCTTATTTCTCAATGACAAACTAGTAGTAATAATTTTTTTATATTTCAGACATAATAAATTATATTATAAAATAATATAATATATTATAAAATTATGTATCAAATTCGTTTAATATCTATATATAATATAATATAGGTATGTGGTTTTACTTCTCATAAGAGTTTTGTTTTTCCATTTTCACTGCTATCAAATCATTACATATTTTAATTGTTGTTGGGGTCAACATCTCAACTCTCATTATAAAGGAGCTCTGGAGTCTAGACATTACAGTTAATGGCGGATTTATTATTTTATGGATCCAATTTATTTTATTTGAGTACATAATGTACCTAGATGTATTAATTATATGTGTTATATTTCCGCTGTGTCGACTGCTAGCTGGTGTGATGTCAGCGCCAACTCTAGGGAGAAAGCAGAATCTCACGCTCTAGCTGGCTTGAAGGTCATTGAAATCAGTCCGGCTATATCAAAGGTACCGACGCGAAGTGTCCATTCTTTATAATCCCTATTCGCTGTCTTGTAGGTTTCAAAAATAGAATTAATGAAAACCACATACATTTACTATGACATAAAAATATCAAATAATCTACACAGTATCATTTCTCTGCTGTGTTGGCATATGTACTCTACACACATTTAACTTGCCTGTCGCTGGAGCGCTACTGTCGCGCCAGTTGTCAAATGTCATATTTTATATGTATGAGTTGCGCGACTGTATGTAGACTATGTTTGCACTATATGGTCTATGCTATGTAGCTTCGGATCAAATAGTTTGTGATATGTATTACAAACTCTTTGATTTGGATCATAGTTTTTGACGTCACATCCGGCTGTTTAGTCAACTATCCATGACAGTAGCGCTGCGATCGGAAAAACGACTGAATGTCACATAGAGTGGGAATTTCAAGTAAAAAAAAAAAAAAGTAACTGTCCAAACAAATTTTAGAATAAGCGGAATGTGCAGTCAGGAAAATGGATAGCTAAAAAAAAAAGTATAAAAATTAAAGACAAAGAATCATATTTACTTTTATTATACACTTCAGTGTTCTTGAAATTGGCATGTTCCAGCAAAACACAAAAGTCTGGTGACTAATTTTTCCCATCAGAAGAAGCCTAATTACTAACTTAGCCTACTATAAATTGGTTTAAGAGACTATTGTTTGCTTTCAGTCGTCTGTTGCCTAACACACGGATGCCATATTAATATTTCAATTTGTGGAAATTGTCCATTCTCCAGAAGACCTACACCAAAGAAGGCAAAATTTTCTTTTGTTTCACTGGCATCTGTGAGATGTATATAGGAATAAACACATGGTGTTAGTTTGCAACCACAAATACTTTCAACATAAAAATCGTTTGTTACTTACCTCTATATTCTAATGCACTGTTATAGTCCCCTCCCTCAACTTGTTACAAATGTAACACTTGAGAGGTCCAGGAAGCAATACTAGAGAAACTGACTATTTTCCCTAGTAATTCGTTCTGGACTTCTTGTATGTTATGTTGGTAATTAGTAACAAGGGGAGGGGCTACAGCAATGCATTAGAATATTTACATGTATCAAACGATTTTTATGTTAAACGTATTTGTAGTTGCACACTAAAACCATGTTTTTATCACTATATACACTCAGAAGTAAGTGAAGTAAAAGAAAATTGTGCCTCTCTTGGTGTAACTTTTCTGGAAATATAGCACAATTATTAATAATTATATGATATTTCAGACTTAAGACCAAACACTTCAATGTTTCTCAAAAACATCTCACCCATTTATATTAAAACATGTTTGTCCCATTATACAGAGTAAGTAAAATCTAAGAAACTGGCACTCCTACTATCTCACGGCACTATAGTCTAGCAAGTGTTTCTTTAGACATGCTGAAACACTTGTTCGAGCTCATCCTCACTAATATTGTGTATTAGTCATGTTATTTGTTTCTTAAGATCTAGTGTATGCAGGTTGTTTTAATACATTTTTTGTTTGTGGGTACCCCATAGGACCCTGTGTCATAGCATCGTGGTCTGAGGCAACGTTCCTGGATTTGCGTTGTGGAATGAGTGCTGTTTTGGGTAATCATGGGAAAAAATTTTCTCATGGAATTTCTGCCAGTTTATGTCCTGGTACCCATCTAGCATCGTGATGAATTTGGGGAGCTACGATAGGTAGCAAAGTCCGGTTTCAAAAACCCTTATAATGGCTGGAGGGGTCACCGTACTGACCACATGTTAACCCTGTTCTGGTTGAATGATTGTTTACCTCTGCTGAGGCATTTGGACCTAAGGCCAGCAGTCGGCTATCGATGAATTTTTTTTATTTTAGTTGGTTATTTAACGACGCTGTATCAACTACTAGGTTATTTAGCGTCGATGAGATTGGTGATAGCGAGATGATATTTGGCGAGATGAGGCCGAGGATTCGCCAGAGATTACCTTGCATTCACATTACAGTTGGGGAAAACCTCGGAAAAAACCCAACCAGGTAATCAGCCCAAGCGGGGATCGAACCCGCGCCCGAACGCAACTTCAGACCGGCAGGCAAGCGCCTTAACCAACTGAGCCACGCCGGTGGCTTCGATGAATCATGATGACTTTGTGAATGGGCATTAAGACATGAGACACGAGATTTGTCATTATCTTGTTTACTGACGCAGCAATGTTTACAAAATCTCTTGTCAATAATGACACAAAAGATGTGAAAAATACTTGGAGAACTGTTAAAATGATTAATTATAATATGACCAAAAATTATTAATTATAACATGATAAAAAATATGCTTATATACACTATCTACCAAAAAGTAATTGGGCACTGTTTTTGCTCCTTTAGAACCTCGTGGTACCACCTCTTGTTTCTGTAATAGCAGCCACCCTGTCAGGCATGCTCTCCACTAGCTTGTGTAGGATATCCACTGGAATGCGTCGCCATTCCTCTTGCAACATGGCACTCAGTTGGATAGTGGAAGATGGCCGCATCTCCCAAGACCTCAATCGGCGGTCCAATTTGTCCCAAAGGTGCTCAATGGGATTGAGATCAGGACTCTGTGTAGGCCAGTCCAACCGGTGAACATTATTGTCTGCATACCACAGCATAGTAGCCGCCGAAACATGGGGCCAACTTCCATTCTCCAACTGAGTACTATGTTGCAAGAGGAATGGCGACGCATTCCAGTGGATATCCTACACAAACTAGTGGAGAGCATGCCTGACAGGGTGGCTGCTGTTACAGCAACAAGAGGTGGTACCACGAGGTTCTAAAAGGGCAAAATCAGCGCCCAATTACTTTTTGGTAGATAGTATATAATTTTTTTGGTCAAATATGACTTAAAGCTAAAATATCGATGGCCTAGATCTAATAGCACGTATGTGATTTTTCCAAATTTTCAGGAAAGACATAAAACTGTTTATTATTTATACATTCAATCTATTTAAACCATGAAAAGCACAATAATCAGTAAGAATGTAGTCATGAGATTTATAACATTGGCCATACTGTATACGCATACGTGTAATTTATCACAGAAAATCATTCGCCACACTCATTTTACTTGCACCTTACTCACTGCACTGACACTATGGCACATTCCATGCCACTATAACACTTCACACTGTCACTATAACACTATTAAATTCACTGTCATGCTACAATTTGCTATCACAATAGATCAAATCTCGTAGGATCGAACCTCGGACGTCTTAATTTCAAGGCACTCTGTCTACAAAGCTATCATGATCTTAATACCAATAGTTCAAAACGCTATTCATATTTATAATAATAATAATAATAATAATAATAATAATAATAATAATAATAATAATAATAATAATAATAATAATAATAATGTTTTATTTTCGCTGGCAGAGTTAAGGCCATAAGGCCTTCTCTTCCACTCAACCAGCCTTAATCAATACAATACATAAATTTAAATTACAAATATTTTCACTACACTTAAAAGGTTCTCCAGCAATAATCTTCACTACACATTTATTTAAATTTAGATAAATCTATAAGGTAAAGTAGTAACTTAATTTATGAGCTAATTTAAGTCAATGAATTATAATTAATTTAATATTTGAGATAGCTAGTAAAATGATGAAAATTAATTTAATATAAGCTTACTAGGACTATGTTACAGGGAGAATATATATATATTTCTATAATGAGAATATTAATGTAATTGCCATTAGAGGTTTTGTAAATCTATTTAGAGAAATTAAAGATAATAATAATAAGAATGGACAGATATTAGTTTCATTATAAGTAACAAATATTAATCAGCAATTCATCTGTTAAGTAAGAATTTATGTAATTTTGACCTAAATGAAGCTATTGTCCAACAACCCCTTATATCACTCGGAAGATGTCGTTTCTTAATTTATAAAGAATATACACTACTGTGTATTAGCAACAGTTTTAAGCCTGCAAATCTAGTCTTTCAGGTAAAGCTCCCTGTAAAGTAGATTTGAATAATTTCAAGGGAAAAAATTGTTCCGGGGCCGGGTATCGATCCCCAGACCTCTGGTTGAACGTACCAAGTCACACAGAGATTGTGTGCACTCGATGTGGGTCTCTGGCATTTTGTCAGCCCACGTGAGTTGTGTGGATATAAAGGGAAAAGTTGAGACGGTGTCGGGTGGAGTTCCCGGGTAGCTCAGTTGGTAGAGCACTGGTACATTCAACCAGAGGTCCCGGGATCGATAACCGGCCCTGGAACAATTTTTCCCTTGAAATTATTCAGTTTTAAGCCTATTTGCAAATACCTTGACGCTTCTTGGAAAAGCCTATTAATTCTGCATGTAAAGTATTCCAATTCAGCATAGGTTTAGAAATGAAATTTTCCCTATATCCATTCTGTTTTCTTGAATTTATAACTGTACGTTTTGAACAGTGCACACAGTCGAGCTCATGTTCTCCTTTTTGCGAGTGTGTCCCATTCCAATGTGTCATTATTTCGGCATACCGCTAGCTTAAGTTCCCACTTTTGGAGCTTATCTAATGTATTGGTATCTTCTAATCTGTACAGATGCCAACATGCGGTACCATACTCCAAAACTGGGCAGACTACAGGTTGGTATGCAACATCTTTGGAGTTTTTTAACCTATTCTTACAAGGAAACATTCTCATTTCGGGGTCGCGTTCTCAAGAAGCGTGTCATGTTGCATTAATCCTTATATGATGAACTCATATGTAGAATATCAGCTGTTAATGGCCAATACATACAGGAGGGTAGTAATTGATGGCGCCAAGATTCAGCACCTTTTTTCATATAAATAGAAGGCAACGGAGATTTCCCAACGTGATAGAAATGTAGCTGAACATATCGTCGGTTTACAAGCAAAACACATTAAGAAAAAATTATTACTTTTGAGAAAAAGATGTATATAATGTACATCATGTATGTGCATAAACTTTTGAATATTCCTTCTACAGATCTGAGAGAGGCCTACACTTGATCCTCCAGATTGGTTTGAAACCTCCGAACGTTTCTTCTGATGTCAGTGGAATCAAATTTGTAATATCTGCTAACAATAATTTTTAATTCGAGGCTCATGGTGTCAAAATAAATTGGATTTTGACATTTTATACATTATCCAGATTATCATTTCACCAAATGTAATAATTACAGTCCATAAAGCTGACTGTATCGCCGGATTACAGCAAAGATAAAAATTCTGAGACGTGACTGTATGTATTTATTTCTCAAGTTGTATCCCCCATTAGCAGCTAATATTACTCATACCACCTAGGCATCAATATCTCTGATTGAGGTTTTGGCTGATGTGTACATCTATAGACGTGGACAAATTATTAACAAAATTGACGATTTTTATGATAATTCTGTTTACAAAATTTGATTTTTCAATTTAGACTACAGTTGACAATTTTGCATATTTCTATCATTAGGCTACAATAGACAGAAATATGCAAAAATGTCAACTGTAGTTTAAATTGAAGAGTTAAATATTGTAAAAATTTATAATAAAAATCTTCAATTTTGTTAATAATTTGTAAATTAGCAAAAATGTCAACTACAGTCTAAATTGAAGAGTCAAATATTGTAAAACTATAAAATAAAAATCTTCAGTTTTGCTAATAATTTGGAAATATCCAAAATGTCAACTGTATTTCAAATTGAAGAGTCGAATTTTGTAAAAATATATAATAAAAACCTTCAGTTTTGCTAATAATTTGTAAATATGCAAAAATATCAAATGTAGTCCAAATTGAAGAGTTAAATTTTCTAAAAATATACAATACAAATCTTCAATTTTGCTAATAATTTGGAAATACTCAAAAATGTAAACTGTGGTCTAAATTGAAGAATCATATTTTGTAAAAATATATAATAAAAGTCTTCAATTTTGCTAATAATTTGTCCACATCTGTATTATCAGGCCGTACATCTCACTTGATGATATGTGTCAGAGGAAAAACAATTGAAGCGTCGGCTGGAACAACGTTATAAGTTACATTTGGTAAAATTTACAGGCGCTGCAAAAATGTGTACACGTACAACATTGTTCTTATAGGGTAGCAAACTTTTGAGTGGACAAATTTCACGTACTGCATTGATGGACAGTTGCAAGCCAAGGAGTATAGCAAGGTAACATGACATACAACATTATTACACGGAAACACGCCGAATGAAAATTTTGTAACTTACAACGTTGTTCCAGCCGATGCTTCAATTATTTGTGTCCATCTGAAGTCTGATTATTGTAATATGTAGCTAATCAGCTATGTATACAATGGAGGGGGAAAGGAACTGGCCATTCTACTCAATTATCTCCTGGCTAGTTACCTCATAAGTGGTGCCATGTTGGTATCACTTGTGAGGTTCAGACCGTCTTCAGACAGTTGACTAAACAACAAAACTAGGCATCAATCAAACAGTACTTGTGCTGGTATCATTGGTTTCTTGCAACTCCGACCCCGAAGTGAGAATTTTCCCTTGTTAGTTCCTTCATCTTTTATGCTTTTGACGTTGTTTCTGTGGCATATTCGGGGGGAACCCGATTTATTTGTTGAAATTCAGGATTAAACTTGTATATAGAAATTTCGTCCAATAAGAATTAGGCTATACCGATTCTGGTATTTGATAGATAGAGAAGACCTGGATTTCTTGCCAATGCCTGCATTAATGGATTCTCTAATTCCTCATTTATATAATTTGGTCTGCTCAAAAGCCAAATAGTGTAAGTCATTGACTTAAGATTTCCAGGTCTTTAAAGTTTTACCAAATTTCAATAAGGAAGTTCAAAAGAAAAGTGCTCGTATATTATTTCTATAATATTTTACATAAATCATTCATTTTTTATGTTATAATTTCATTTCATTTAGTATATTCCATAGATCTTACATTAGCAATATTCCTATACTGGTACACTTGAGTTTTCTACTGAAAATAAAAAATTCGAATTTTGCTGATCCACAGTGAGTGGCTTGTGGACAGTCTATTTATATTTATGTATACATTTGAATGAGACAGTGTACTCACTTCAGTTGCTATTATCTCGGTTCAAATGCCTGAGTATATATAAGTAAATTACGTCTTCTTCTGAGTTTTCTTCCTAGTTGGGGGGGGAGAAAACACATAAAGGTCATTAGTTCCAAAAATTTCTATATTGGACAAACTGGAAGATCATTTCAAACACGTTACAAGAAATATATCTCAGCCATAACCAAACTACATAACAATTCAACCTATGCAGAACACATCACAAACTCCAATCACAACTACAGCAACATAGACACCGACATGAAAATACTACATATCCAGCCAAAAAACCAGAAACTTGACATTCTAGAACAATATGAAATTTACAAACATACAAAAACACATCCCCAGCACATCCTGCCAAGCCAAGCCAAACAAATAAATTAATTAATTATACATCTTGATTACACAACTTTTAATACTGTATCACTTGGAATATGTATGATAAGAACTTTCTTGTATTAAATTTTAACATACCTTGTTAACATGTTTCGACCTATTTTCGGTCATCTTCGGAACTGATCGTTGTTGGTCTTGGCGCCTCTTGTTTCCTGTGTGGGTGTGTTCGTAGTGTAGAGTCAAAGAGAGTATGTGTTTTGAAATTGAGTTGTGTGTTGAGAATATCGTTGAGGTGTGTTTTCGTGTGTCTGTATATTTCATATTGTTCTAGTGTGTTGAGTTTCTGGCTTTTTGGTTGGATGTGCAGTATTTCCATGTCTGTGTTGATGTCTCTGTAGGTGTGGTTGGCATTTGTGATGTGTTCTGCATATGTGGAGGTATTTTGTAATTTTGTTATGGCTGTGATGTGTTCTTTGTAACGTGTTTGAAATGATCTGCCTGTCTGTCCTATTCTCAACACACAACTCAATTTCAAAACACATACACTCTTTGACTCTACACTACGAACGCATGCACACAGGAAACAAGAGGCACCAAGACCAACAACTTCCAGTTCCGAAGATGACCGAAAATAGGTCGAAACATGTTAAAAAGGTACGTTAAAATTTAATACAAGAAAGTTCTTATCATACATATTCCAAATTAATTAATTAATTCATCACCTAAGTTAAATAAAATTCAAGAAGAAATACATTCACAAGTCAAGCCAAACAAATAAAAAAATTAATTCAGCACCTAAGTTAAATAAAATTCAAGAAGAAATACATTCACAAGCCAAGCCAAGCCAAACAAATAAAGAAATAAATTAATTCAGCACCTAAGTTAAATAAAATTCAAGAAGAAATACATTCAGAAGCCAAGCCAAACAAATTAATTAATTAATTAATTCAGCACCTAAGTTAAATAAAATTCAAGAAGAAATACATTCACAAGCCAAGCCAAGCCAAACAAATAAATAAATTAATTAATTCAGCACCTAAGTTAAATAAAGTTCAAGAAGAAATACATTCACAAGCCAAGCCAAGCCAAACAAATAAATAAATAAATTAATTAATTCAGCACCTAAGTTAAATAAAATTCAAGAAGAAATACATTCACAATATTGCCTATTTTGTACACCACATTAATTTTATTTGTAATTTTATATAGACCTTATAATACTTCATCTCATTTAATTTAATTTATTGTACTCTACAAATCGTATATTAGTATTAATGCTTTAAGATGTGGAATAAGTCAAGAATTATACAATTTTTTGGCGGGATAAAGTGAGGCCGAGGATTTGCCATAGATTACCTGACATTTGCATCACAGTTGGGCGAAACCTCGGAAAAAATCCAACCAGATAATCATCTCAAGCAGGAGTCTAACTCAAGCCCGAGCACAGCTCCAGATCAGCAGGTAAGTGAGTCTACTGACTGAGCTATGCTGGTAACTCAACAAAAAATACGCAATACACAGCAAGCAGATTAATTCAGTTTAAAAGTTTAAACAATTATTCATCAGTTCAGGTATAAAATGTTATAGAGTACATAGCAATTAAAGTAATTCAATGTAAAAACATAAACAATTCAATAAGTTGAGATATAGCAAGCAGAGTAATTCAATTTACATGCATATTTTAGTTGAGCTATACAAAATTGTGCAATATATAGCAAGTAGGTTAGCAAGTACTGCGTGTTCAGTTCAAAGTGTGTCATGGCTCGCTGTAAGACGTCATGTGGCTAGCCGATGAGCCTAGAGAATTCAATCTTCCTACACTTCCGCAGAGGCGTATTACCTATGTGCCAGAGAAGTTGCCTAGCTAGTACGGTGTTGATTTTGAAGAGTACTTACCGATATGTATGGTAACCCCAGTAGTGGCAGGAATGTGAACTGTTCGGAAACACGTACTGTCGGGATATGGGGAGAGGGTTAAGACGATTAATTACGTGTATTATTTGTTGACATTAACTTCGACGGTCAACATGGACACAGAGCATTTGATTTGTATTGTGGAATGTTGCCATATGCAACCGATGATAACAAATACCCTGGGTATGACTTGCCTGAGCAAAAAACAGTTCGAAAGAGGTTATGATAGCGCACAGACCGTACAGACCGCCATCTGTTGCTACGACGTTCAAGTCATACCGTACACATTTTCAAGTTTAGATTGAACGCCTTGATTAATAGGCAACTTCTCTGGCATAAAAGCTGAAACTCGCTTCAAATCGCTGACTCACAACAGTGACGTCATGACATACTTTGAAATGAACACCCAGTAGTTTAATTCAATATGCAAGCAGTTGTGTACTAAAATGCTTTTAAATACTTTAAGCCTTTTTTTCTTCATTATTTAACCTTCCGTCAAGCATAATCCCTATTGTTACATGGTTGAGAACAATGTATCTGAGAGCTACCTTTCATATTAATATCTGTGTTGTGTCTGAAAATTATACCAAGAATAAAATTTGTATTTATTTTGTAACATTACACTTAATTTTGTATTTTATAATAATTAAATTTTTATTTTGTTTCCAATATATATTATAATGCTGAAATAATAATAGTTATTCTAGAAATTCTTGACAACTATATACGAGGCGCATCCAGAAAGTAAGTTTCCCTATTTAAAAAAAAAGAACACACACTTTCAGGAAAACATTTATTGGCAACAGATACAGCAATGTTTCAGCTATTTTTCAACATAGCCACTATCAGAATTGAGACACTTGTCGTATCATGGGATCAACTTTTGTATCCCTCTGTCATAGAACTCTGCCGCCTGTGAATGGAACCAGCGTGTGACAGACATCTTCAGCTCTTCGTCATTGCCAAAACGCTCACCGGAGGACAGGAATTTCTTGAGGTGCAAGAAAACGTGAAAATCGCTGGGAGCAATATCAGGACTGTAGGGTGGATGATCAAACAACTCCCAGCCAAATTCCGTCAAAACAGCTGCTGTGCGCCGAACCGTATGTGGACGAGCATTGTCATGGAGGAGCACAACACCTGCAGTAAGCATTCCACGCCTCTTGTTTTGAATGACACGTCGCAATTTTCGCAGAGTTTCACACTAACGGTCAGCGTTCACTGTTTCACCTCTTGGAAGGAAGTCAATGAGCAGAATGCCCTTCCTGTCCCAGAACACTGTGCACATCACTTTCCTTACCGACAGTGTCTGTTTGAATTTCGTCCTGACTGGAGATCCACTATGCCGCCAATGCATTGACTGCTGCTTGGTTTCCGGGGTGAAGTGCGAAATCCAAGTCTCATCGCCCGTGACGATCCTGTCGAGGAACTCGTCGTCATCATCGTGATACCGTTGCAGAAATGTCAGTGCTGCTCCTAAACGTTGCATTTTGTGTTTGGGTGTCAGGTTTTTCGGCAGCCACCTGGCACACACTTTCTTGAACAGCAGGTGCTTAGTGACAATCTCATGCAACAAGGATCGCGATATCTGCGGAAAATGGCTGCTCAGCTCCGTAATCGTGAAGCGACGGTTCTTCATGATGCACTGCTGCACCAGCTCAACACGATCATCATTGATGAGGGACAGTCGCCCACTGCGCTCTTCATCATGGACACTTTGACGACCTTCGGAAAACTGCCTACACCAGCGACGCACCATCTGCTTACTCATGATGTTCGGGCCATAGACCTGACAGAGCTGCCGATGAATTTCAATTGGCACAATGCTTTGTGCATTAAAGAACTTTATCACTGACCGAACCTCGCAGGTAGTGGGAGAAGGACTAAGAGCTTCCATTTCGGACCACTGCTGCCATGCTACTGGCACCAGGCAGGACCTGTCCGGCTGGCATATGATTGATACGTCATTGATCTGTTACGCATGCACAATTGACACGGCTAATTACGTTTACTTTCAAGGGGAAAAAATCGGGAAACTTCCTTTCTGGATGCGCCTCGTATTTCAATAATATTACTATATGAAAAATGTTCCACAGTATATTCATTACATCTTGCACATTCCTAGGATCACTTTTACTTTTTTTTTTTTTTACTTGGTTATTTTAACAATTCTGTATCAACTACTAGGTTATTTAGCGTCGATGGAATTGATGATAGTGAGATGGTATTTGTTGAGCTGAGGCCGAGGATTTGAGATAGATTACCTGACATTCACCTTATAGTTGGGGTAAACCTCGGAAAAAACCCAACCAGGTAATCAATCCAAGCAGGGATCGAACCCACACCTGAGCGCTACTCCGGATCAGTAGGCAAGCACCTTAGCCAATTGAGCTATGCCGGTGGCCATGCCTGGGATCGTTAAGGTCATACACTTTGTCTTTTATTTTTTTTCTGCGACATTTTGTTCACAGTAATAGAACATTCACCACTGCAAGCTGCTAAAACTGTGAGTTACATGAGCATGCGCAAAGTGTCTCTCAGATACTGTACTTCTGATTAAAAATGATTTAAAGGTTAACAGATGGTCAATAACGAATCAAGTGATGCAACAATGGATTCTAAGAAGCTACTATGAAGCACAGCTGTTTTGCTGTTACAACAGTGATGTTACATTTAAAAAATCCAGGAACGGATTTCTCAGGTACATTGTTTCTGACAAAAGGTTAAAAAAAAGTATTGTACTGAGTTGTAGAAAATAGTGGCACATAGAGTAAATTTTATAACATAAAATAATTAAGATACAGACACTACTCACAATGAGGAAAGTAGAAGATAAAAATCGGTAATTTTCCTTTGCACTAACTTTGCAAAGTACTGCATCTGTAAATCATTCAGAGACAATGAGTGAAAAGAAGGGTATAGTAAGGGGGAAAGGGTGCCAGGGAAATAGCAAGGAATGCAGTTGAGGTGGATAGGACTGCATACACAAGCCGAGGGAGACGAGTTGATGACAGCATCACACAATGGAAGTATACTAACACTAGTGAGGAAAAATGGAAAACATACAGAGTGCTCTAAAATTCCCCTTACAAACTTCTAGGACTTGTTAAGGGGACTGAGTTGATAATATTTTGAATTGGAACCCATGTCCGGAAATGTACCATTTCCGTGCTACAACCATTCGAACAAAGATGGATAGGCCGAGGTGGTCCAATTGCATGGCCTCCACGATCACCGGATTTGACTCCATTGGACTTTTTCCTCTGGGGTCGTATGAAGAGTTTGGTTTATGAGACTCCTGTAGAGACAGCAGAAGATCTGGTGGCACGAGTTGTGGTCACTGCAGGAGAGATTGCAGATACAGCAGGTGTGATAAAGCGCGTTTACCAAAACATCATTCGTAGGTACAATGCGTGCAACGAAGTTAGTGGTCGCCACATCGAACCGCATTTGTAGTGGATTTGAATGTTAACCATCATTTGAAAAGGACAAAAACAGTTTAAGTTGAACTGTAAACAAAATTGTTTGTGACAAATGATTCAGTTTCCATTTTGTTTCTTGGTTATTAATTAGTTGAATTGTAAAACAAGTGATGTAATGGGTCACGTCTCATAATAAAATAAATTACTTGTAAAAGTGGTCGCATTAAAAACATGTTTTCAAACGGCTGTAGCACGGAAACGGTACGTTTCTGGACATGTGTTCAAATTCAAAATATTATCTACTCAGTCCCCTTAACAAGTCCTAGAAATTTGTAAGGGGAATTTTAGAGCACTCTGTATAATCTGTGATAATAGTGTAGGGAAGGACTGATATGATGTGTGTTGGGACTATTAGTGGGGAAAATTATAGGGAAATGGTAAAATAGTGATGTAAAGCTTAGAATGAAGACAGTTTGGAATAAAATAAATTGATATAAAGAGGAACTGAATTAGCAAATAAATAGGTATTAATTAGGGTTATATGGGTGTAAATATCATATTATATCATATCATTTATTATTGTCAGCTGCCATACAATGTATAGATGGACACGTCAATCAATAAAATTCTTGAAGTGAATTAAAGAACCGTAAACTGGGGTTACTTTGAACACAGAGGAAACTTTGACCATTTTTCAGATAAACATATTTAGGTTTCTACATGCTGCACTTGTTATAGATGGAGGTAAATTTGGTATGAGAATGATTTTATGATAATTTACCTCCATCTATAACAAATGCAGCATGTAGAAACCTAAATATGATTTTCTGAAAAAATGGTCAAAGTTTCCTCTGTGGTCAAAGTAACCCCAGTTTACGGAATTGTAAAAACAAATAGTCTTTTAACACCATCTTAAACTTCTTCATATTATAAATTTACATTGTGTTAAGTGGTAATTTATTTATAATGTAACTGACAGAAACAACGGGAGACTTAGGGTAATATGATGTCCTGTAGTTATCAATAAATATTTCATTCCTTTCCCTTGTATAATAAGTATGAAAATCTTTATTAAATGTACACATTTCACTATTGTTTTTGTAAAAGGTAGCTGATTTATAAATAAATAAGAAAATAATGGTTAAAATTTTTAAATTTCTAAAAATGTCTCTAAGAGACTTCACTCCCCCATAGTTTTAGTATTGATTGGTTCTATTGTATGTCAAAGCATACTTTTAGTACCTATACTGGGATTTTCTTCCTTCATTATGGTGTAGAATCTTTTAGCACTAAGTTTATTTAGTATATGCATTGCTATCAGTTCATCCCCCCTTAAATCCTGCTCCCTTTCGATTTTTAGAAGACCAGTTTTGCGTGTAGAAAATGTGTCTGTATGAGGATTCTTAAATGACAGATTAAAACAATGATAGAACACATGTACTTTTTTTTTCGATAATTAGCAGGTAGATAGAACTTTTGTTTTATTTTATTCACAGATTTTTTCCACATTTTCATAATATTCAGATTACTTAGTCACTCATAATACAAAGAAATGAACTAAATAATAGTGGCAGTAGTACCAAGTAGAGAAATGTGAAGAGACACCACCATTTTAAGGTGAATGATGACAATGAAATGATATCATATCGTATATAATATGTGGATAAGTAAAAAGAGGAAAGGCAGGTATGAAATGTGATAATGTTAATGTTAAACTGAAAAATCAGTATAAGGATGCATCAAAGATATCTGATGAAGACAGTAACATGCGTTACTGATACGTACCTCGTTTGCAATGGGTGAATCACACTCTCTATGTAAATATGGCAACAGAGTCGATGGCGGTAAATATACTGTTTCAAACTGAAAATGAACAGTTAATGTGACAAAAATTATATGGAAACATGTCATTAGTCAGACAGCTGTAACAAAATAATATAATGTGACAGAATTTTGTCAAGGGGGGGGGGGTCGTTATTAAAATTGTTTACAATTTACATTATCAGTATTTTAAGTTTTGTGTATTGTTGTTTAAAAAATTATGGTTTATTTAACGATGCTCGCAACTGCTGAGGTTATATCAGCATCGCCGGAATTTTGTCCTGCAGGAATTCGTTTACATGCTAGTAAATCTACTGACATGAGCCTGTCACATTTAAGCACACTTAAATGCCATCGACCTGGGCTGGGATCGAACCCGCAATCTCGAGCACAGAAGGCCAGTGCTATACCGACTACACTACCCAGGCCGACTTATTATTATTATTATTATTATTATTATTATTATTATTATTATTATTATTATTGTCATCATCATCATCATCATTATCAGCTGAGTTATCACAGGAGAATGTGAAACTAGTTCCGGGAAGAACATTTGCGACAACACCGTCATACAGCAGCTGTGAAGAAACAATTGCCAATGTGAAATTTTTACTAAACTCGCGAGAATCACTATTCGACTTTTCCTAAAAAACTGTAAATTGAGCTCTGTGATTGCTTAGACAGATCAAAGAACCCGGAATGATAATGTGAAGTTTATGTTAAAAATATGAACTGCACAAAACGTTAAACGAACGTTTCACAATAAAGTCAGAACTCTAACGAACGGGTGAATACCACTTTTAAAATGAGTTTAAAATCGACAATGCACAATATTTAACATCTGTACTGCAGAACTGTCAAAACAACCTTTCCAATATGTTTCACAAGTTAAATTTCACAATGTGTCAGCTTAATTTGTAGTAGCTGTCTCTATAATAAAGATAACATTGTTATAATTCGATTGTGCCGCAACACCAAGCACAGAAATTATATTGAAGGAGGGGTAGGGGACTACACCTTATGTCGATGTAGATTTTGTTACTCTGACAGTGAAAAATTAGAGAAGGAAAAACGATTATGGATAAAAAAAATACACAAATCTAAATATATCATTTTTTCTAAACGTTCAAGGGAGGGGGTTCAAATCCTATAACCTCCCTTTGCGTACTTGCCTGTAATTTGAATAAATGAAAAGAGGAAAAGCAGGTATAAAATGTAGAAATACTAAACTGAAGAGGTGTTATAAGGATACGTCAAAGATATCTGATGAAGACACAAATATGAGTTAGGTACCGAGTTACTGGTACATACCTCTTGGTCAATGAGTCAACCACATTCCCTCTTTATGTCTGGAGACAAAGATGATGGTGGTAAATATACTGTTTCGAACTAAAAGTGAACATTTTATGTGACATAAATTATATGGAAACAGACAGATGTAGGGGAGAGTCGGGTAGTATCAGCATCGGGTAGTATCGGACAGTGCGTTTTTTTCATCTACCACCATATGGTAGTACCTGAATGACATGGTTACGTTTCTCTATGCGACATCACAGAAACGTAACCATGTCAATCAGGTACTGTCATCGTGTGGTAGATGAAAGAAGCTCAATATCCGATACTACCCGATGTCCGATACTACCCGACTCTCCCCTAAAGAAATAATGTTGAAATATTATTACGCATTAAAGTTATAACCAAACCATACATCGCATCAAATTACGCAGAACATATTATCAACAATAATCATGACTACAATAATATAGAAACAGATATGGGAAATTCTACACATCACACCAAAAAGTCCACAGTTAAACACCTTAGAACAATAGGAAATATACAAATATACAATAACATACCCACAACATATACTTAATACACAATTACAGTTCAATACCCACACATTATTCGACATCATGATACATAGCACACAAACAACCACCCCCCACCATAGGAGCAATACACCCCCACCCCTACAACTGACGAATGCAAATGGCAGTATGTAAGATCAACAGGAACTTCAGTAGTTCGTAGGACACTGAAGATGACGCAGAACCGGCATCGAAACGGGCGGTCTGTCTAAAGTACATAACCTTTTTTAAAAATTTTAACACTTCTAACGTATCGTTAAACAATTTTATGTTTTTTAAACATAGTGTTAATGTGAACCAGAATCAATGTATTATTATGTTTTGTCCCGACATAGAAAAGCAGGAGACTCCAGATGATGACAGATATGGAAATAACACTAAAAAGATATAGCTACCGGTACAGAGAGAAACAGATGACTGAACTCTAATATTGCAAAGGACACGATGGTGATGAAAAAGAAGATGATGTTGATTTATTAGAATAAATGTGATAAAGGTCTAACAAAAATATTGTAAAATTGATATTAGAAACTCTTCTCCCTTTTCAGATACAGATATTTCCAAGGGATTTTAAAAGAACATGTAAAAAATGTTTGTTATAATAAAGGGTGCGGCAAAACATCCTCCCTAATTTAAAGTTTAAATAAAAAACAGATGGATCAAAATAAGGAAACTTTATTAATATGAATGGTATCTAAACAGTGGGAATTTTTCATTTTTTGAATAACGTGTCTCTCAAGTGGTTTCCTTCACTATCAATGAATTGTTGAATGCGACTTCGGAAATTCTGCATCACTCTAACTAGCATTTCTTGAGGAATAAGACCAATTTTTCCTATATTGCATTTCTTAGGTCTGACAAAGGCCTCGGCCGATGTTTGAACACCTCAGCCTTAAGATGCCCCCATAGAAAAAAAATCGCAGGGTGCAAGGTCCGGTGATCGTGCTGGACAGGGGACATCGCCAGGAAACATCTGTCTCAGGACTTGGAGAGAAATCTGAGCTATGGGAGAGGTGGCTCCGTCCTGCTGAAACCATTCCTGGTCAATCTGTAGCACATTGAGTCTTGGTTCCAAAAAATTGTTGATCATAAAAGTGTACTGCTGAGAGTTTACTGTCACAGTAGACCATCCTCTTCAAAAAAGTAAGGACCAAGTATCCCAACCGCGCACCATACAGTAACACGGTCGTTATGTAGAGGTTTTTCATGAAGTTCAAGATTCCACACCTGTGGAGTAATGGTCAGCGCGTCTGGCCGCGAAACTAGGTGACCCGGGTTCGAATCCCGGTCAGGGCAAGTTACCTGGTTGAGGTTTTTTCCGGGGTTTTCCCTCAACCCAATACGAGCAAATGCTGGGTAACTTTCGGTGCTGGACCCCGGACTCATTTCACTGGCATTATCACCTTCATTTCATTCAGACGCTAAATAACCTGAGATGTTGATACAGCGTCGTAAAATAACCTAATAAAAAAAATGAAGTTCAAGAGGGTTCTGTCCACTCCAATATCGGAAATTTTGATGATTCACGCATCCCAATAAGTGAAAATGTGTAATGCAGATGCTGAAGATGCTGTGGTTCTTTTTAGTGATGAAGCACGATCACCAGACCTTGCACCCTGCGATTTTTTTCTATGGGGCCATCTTAAGATTGAGGTCTTCAAACATCGGCCGAGGACTTTGCCAGACCTAAGAAATGCAATACAGGAAGGAATTGGTCTTATTCCTCAAGACTAACTTAGTTAGAGTGATGCATAATTTCCGAAGTCACATTCAACAATGCATTGATAATGAAGGACACCACTTGAGAGACACGTTATTAAAAAAATGGAAAATTCCCACTGTTAAGATACCATTCACATTAATAAAGTTTCCTTATTTTGATCCATCTGTTTTTTATTTCAACTTTAATTTAGGGAGGATGTTTTGCCACACTCTTTATTAGCTTGGATTTTCACACATTTCTGGGGAATATTTTATATGTACAGTATTGTAACTGATGACGAATCATTTCCGATTGCACTTGCATAGAGATAACTGTCAGAATGTTTAGGATTAGGATGTAATATATTGATAAGTGGAGGACATCAGATTATGGCACTAACCTCAGACGTCTCATGTTAAACTGTGCAATACGCAATGTATTTGAGCTTGGAAGTAATATAACTGGAGCCCGGATTTATATGCAAAATGAATTTGCATGCAAACTAATTTAACACATGGAAGCATGGTTTTCTACGATTATTGTGACAATAGCTATGACGTAACATATATTTGTTAGTGCATGTGATTCTTTATTTAAGGTTTATTTACATTGCAGGAATATTTTCCTATTTCAGTATAAAAATTGAATATTCTGGACATATTCTGATATGTATTCTCCTTTGTAACAAAAAAAAAAAATGACATATTCAGCAATTCTCCATAGCTTAATGAATAACGAAAGATTCACGGCCTGAGAAAACGAGACATTATGCGTAGCTCATTTGTTTTAGTATATCACGTGAGTCAGTCTATCAGAAAAAATAACAAAAATGGAAACAGTGTTCTCCACTGCAAGCGTCCGTGTTCTTATTTCAAAATGTTATTGGTGGTTTGACACCTGAAATGCATAGAATTGCAAAAAATGTTTCTGAAAAATTTGAAGTTCTGCTTCCAAAAAACTCTAGATACCATTCTGTTTGTTAGATAGCAAATTGTTATGTGGTGAAGCAGCAGGATTAGAAGAGGAGTTGACTCTAGAAGAAAAATTGAGTCTTCAGAATATGTATGATAAGAACTTTCTTGTGTTAAATTTTAATGTACCTTGTTAATATGTTTCGACCTATTTTCGGTCATCTTCGGAACTGGTCGTTGTTGGTCTTGGTGCCTCTTGTTTCCTGTGTGGGTGTGTTCGCAGTGTAGAGTCAAAGAGTGTGTGTGTTTTGAAATTGAGTTGTGTGTTGAGAATATCATTGGGGTGTGTTTTCGTGTGTCTGTATATTTCATATTGTTCTAGTGTATTGAGTTTCTGGCTTCTTGGTTGGATGTGCGGTATTTCCATGTCTGTGTTGATGTCTCTGTAGGTGTGGTTGGCATTTGTGATGTGTTCTGCATATGTGGAGGTGTTTTATAATTTTGTTATGGCTGTGATGTGTTCTTTGTAACGTGTTTGAAATGATCTGCCTGTCTGTCCTATGTAGAAGTTGTTGCAGGTGTTACATTTGAGTTTGTATACGCCTGTGTGGTTGTATTTGTTTGTTTGTGTGTTGAGATGTTTTTGTAGAGTGTTATTTGTTTTGTATGCGATGTTGTAGTTTAAGTTCTTGATTGAGGTTGCAATTTTATGTGTGTTTTTGTTTTCGTATGTTAGTGTGATGTATTTTTTGTGTTCTTGTGTTTGTGTTGTATTCTCTGTACACTCTTTGACTCTACACTACGAACGCACCCACACAGGAAACAAGAGGCACCAAGATCAACAACGACCAGTTCCGAAGATGACCGAAAATAGGTCGAAACATGTTAACAAGGTATGTTAAAATTTAACACAAGAAAGTTCTTATCATACATGTTCCGAAGTGATACAGTGTTAAAAGTTGTGTAATCAAGATGTAAAAATTGAGTTTATCCCATGCACCTTTGACTTCTTGTGATGTGGAGAGATCATTCTCAGTGTACAAAAATCTGTTTTTTTGATAGCTGTGGAAGCTTTATCATGGAAAACATGAAGATGATATTAATCGTTTTGCTGCAATAGTAATCTTTACTGTGGCTAAAAGCCAGAAATTTTATACTTAGGCCTAAGTAATTTACTGAAACTCGAATTAGTTGTGAACAATGTTTTTTACAACTTTCAACAAATTGTGAATGTTTTGAAGTAAAAAACTGACATCTTTTTACTTCATTTAAAAGTAAAAACATCTACGAAGTGTTTTTTTCTGAAATTTATATTGCAATTTACAGAATTTTTTTAAAGATTTCATAGTGTTATTTTCCGAAATTTATATTGCATTGCATTTTATAATGTATTTTTTATGATTCTATAGAGCACATTTGCATGAATATTTCCAGCTTTATAGCGTAAATGCATATAAATCCGGGCTCTTTATATAACATATTATATTCGAGTACCGATATATGTGTCAAGGCATAAGAAAATGTATAAATCACAAGTTTTATTAAGTTCCTTTCTATTGGATTATGAAATATTTTGACAAGTACCAGTAATAAAATATATTAATCTGAGATATTGACGTGAATATTACATATAATAAATTCCTTTGTGAAATTTCAGCAACCCTTCGTATCCCTGATATTGAAAAATTAAAAAATGGGAAGACAGTCATGTATAAACAATTCTAAATGTTATCGGTTATTTCAAATTCTAAAAACATCTAAAAAATATTTATTAAAATCTTATTGAGGGCCGGTACTAACCTTCTGGCAATGTGCTTCATTGTTCGATGACTTTGATGACAAAGGATTTACGTCTTCTGCCACCTGGAATTAAATAAATAATTCTTAGCTTTATATATGCAAGTGAATGAGAACAGGAAGGTACAAACTAAGTAAATGTTGTATTGCAAATTCTAAGAGTTAATATTATAATGCTACATGGATGATATCCTCTGTGGACACCAGTGGCATAGCATGAAATTTTGAGCAGGGGAAGTTAATTCAAGTTGTCTTTCATGCAATATGAGAAAACGTACCGGTATTACAAAAATATAGTCTTAAAATAAATAGTAGTCAATGTCAAATCACCAGTCGAAGATTGGTTGGAACCTCATAAGTAACACCAATAAGGCAAGACCTCAAATGGTACGTAGTAAAATAGTGATTTCACGGTTTACACATATCTCTAACAAATAGACACGTATACGTATAACATTAGCTCACTCCCTGTCATACTTAGAGAAATCACAATATTAACGGTCAATAGAGACAGTATTAGTATCATTACGTAAGTATGCATCTGTCTTTTGGTTGTGTCCTTCATTGACAGCAAGGGAGTCGGTCATTTGTTTTTTAGATCACACTTTTGTTCGTAAGTCAGTCTTGATAATAGAATTGTCCTAAAAAATTCAAGTAAATTGGTGTCAGGAATTGTTATTTCACTCATTATTTATTATATCAGCCACAGTGCACACTAACACTTCAACTGAACACAACCGACGAAAAGGGATAACTCGGAATCTACTTATTTTCAATGTTAAAGCTAGCTTCTTGCGAGCCTTGTGACCAGGATAGTTTAGTTAGAAAGGGATGGAAAATCTGCGGGGTGGGTTACACGGAAGAATGCGTGTGAGAAACCAGTGTGCTTGGAAGCTGGTGTGTGCAGGCTTCTTGTTTACTGCTGCATCACAAATCATCCTGATCTGCCGCATCACAATATTTAACGCGTAAATATATATTCCATTAAAATTAATAAATAATTTTGTCCATACACTGCAGGTTTATTATGAAATTATTATTAACTGGGGAAGCTGAGCTTTTTAGCTTACATTGACGCTATGTCACTGGTGGACACTATCAATTCCGCATCAACTTTTGTTTGGAGACCCTATTGATATTACATAATTAATACTGTGCACTGAGAGAGAATAATTCATGTAACATAAATTGTATAAACATGTACGTCATTTTGAAAGGTAGATGAAAAAAAATTGAGGTACCCTATCTAAATATGTTGTGACAATGTCTTGTTGATTATATATATATATATATATATATAATCAAAACAATGACTTTGGCGCTAAACTGGAGAATTACCACGGTCGCTTTGAACCGTGCCGTTACGTTTACCACCAAATTAAACTAAATACACAATGTTACCAACATAAGAATATGACGTTGGTGTGTGGCGTAGTTGGCGGGAGAAATTTGTTTCTCTCTCTCTCTCTCTCTGCCTTCTTCCTTCTGAACATTACTGAGAGATAGCACCAGTGTTAGCTACAAAGTGTATTTGCGCAAATATATTGCAAGTAGATTACGTGACTTATTACGTGGCTTAGATGAGAGTCTCGAGACAAAACAGTTTTGCTATATTTCTTTTTTTTCTCTCTGTCTACCTCCTTCGTTCTGAACATTATTGAGAGGTAACACCACTATTAGCGACAATGTGTATTTGCGTAAATATTGCGAGTAAATTATGACTGGCTTAGATGAGAGGCTCGGGACAGAAACAGTTTTGCTGTAGCGCATGCACAGACCTCTCATGCAGTGGGAGCGTGATTCTTACTCGAATTTATTTTCGCGTGTACATTGCAGATTAAATGATTGAGATCCCTTCTTACTCCGGTTACAGACCTTGCATACACGAAGGTTAGGTTTGGTTAGTTCAGGTTTTTATTAATCAAGTCCGCGCATGTGCAGACAGGTAATATGATCCTGTCGCGAGCTGCACGTGATAATTGATACGAGGTCGAGGAATGGGAGTAGGTTAGGTTAGGTTAGCTTAGGTTAGGTTAGCTTTGGTTAGGTTAGGTTAGCTTAGGTTAGCTTTGGTTATGTTAGGTTAGGTTAGCTTAGCTTAGCTTTGGTTAGGTTAGCTTAGGTTAGCTTAGCTTAGCTTTGTTAGGTTAGGTTAGCTTAGCTTTGGTTAGGTTAATTTAGGGATAGGGAAGTGACAGAAGATTTTAACACGGAGTTCATTTACATATTATGTAATATAAATGTTATCATTTGCATGTATTTGCGAAACTTTTTAATTTTAACATAAAATTTGATTTCATTCGTCCATGTAGTAGTTAAATTATATAATATGACAGTTTTTGATTCGTAATATTGCTAAACAATGATAGGTCTATAATGAAAGCGGTGAATAATTTCATGGTCCCTAAATTTTTTTTTCGTAGAAGGCTAGGTTTTTTTCTCTAGGCCAGAAATATAACATCAACGCGGTCATAATTACGTACTTTATGCTTTGCCGAACATTAACCAGAAATTTACTTTCCGTCATTTTAATGATATTCCGTGAAACACACCTTTCTTCCTGTTCATTTCCTTGTGATAACCTAGTTTAACATCTTACTACATCTGCATTTTCTTTTAATGCATTCAAAAAACTGCCGTTGTACTACATAAAACCTTTAACTTGACTAATGGAGTGAATTATTTAAGAATATAGTCGCGAATTTGACTACCATCATTTCGATTGTCTTTTGTTTGATACAGCTGGCTACGGCCCGGTGACTAGTGGCCAGCGAGTAGCGTCGACTATCGATATTGGTCTGCGGTGGGTATTATCCAGTTGTTCCACTTCAAAGGAAACAATGTTCATAATGACGATGATCAGTGGTGTCATTCAGCCTATTTGCACCAGTTTGTCCGAACTGCTTGTTAATTTTGTCTTAAGGCTATGGAACCGCTTGTTAAATGTTTTAAGCTATCGGCAACATTGAAACACATCTTCGGCAAACATCTGCCATTTTTTATTCCAATGCTAATACTAACTAATTCAACAGTTCATAGCATAAATACACGTCAAAAAATGACTTTCATATTCCATCGGCAAGTCTATTGTGCTATCAAAAAGGAGTGTGTTATATGGCAGTAAAAATTTTTAATAGCCTCCCTATCGATATAAAAAATGAAACTCAAAATATAAAATTTTTAGGGCCAAATTAAAGAAGTACCTAATTTCTCACACCTTCTATTCTGTAGGTGAATTCATGACATTCAGTAACACTTCATGAAATTGATACTAAAACTTTGTGTTGTACTAGTAGACTATATTATAAATCTCGTCTGTATATATTTCATGTAGACTGTGACTATAAATTAAGACTTTATAATAGTATTAAGTTTTTTGACTTGTATGAATACCATGGAATGTTAATAAATACAATACAATACATACCACATACAGAAAAATGAAATATGGTATTCGAAAACATTTATTTACTTACTTACTGGCTTTTAAGGAACCCAGAGGTTCATTGCCGCTCTCACATAAGCCGCCATCAGTCCCTATCCTGAGCAAGATTAATCCAATCTTTATCATCATATCCCACCTCCCTCAAGTCCATTTTTATATTATCTTCCCATCTACATCTCGGCCTCCCCAAAGGTCTTTTTCCCTCTGGCCTCCCAACTAATACTCTATATGCATTTCTGGATTCGCCCATATGTGCTACATGCCCTGCCCATCTCAAACGTCTGGATTTAATGTTCCTAATTATGTCAGGTGAAGAATACAATGCGTGTAGTTCTGTGCTGTGTAACTTTCTCCATTCTCCTGTAACTTCATCCCTCTTAACTCCAAAACATTCGAAAACATAATTTAAAAAAATTGAAATGCACTATCAAATACAAAATACACTCATTAATAAGATACTTCGTTTTCCTCTTTTGATACTTCTCCTACAATTTTTATTCCATTTAAATGGACTAAATATTTTTTCATTAGGAGTCATATCACTGGTTCTTCTGTATGGTTGTGAAACTTGAACTCTCACTTTGAGAGAGGAACAGAGGTTAAGGATGTATGAGATACATACCTCTTCTTCAGCAGGTGAATCAGTGTTTGATTGAAGATCTGTGGGCACTCCGGGTATATAAATTGTTTCGAACTGAAAGTGAACAGTTAATATGACATAAATTACAAGGAAACATGTAAAAAAAAAATAGTGTCTTAAACTTATTATGTTACTAGCTGTACCCGTGCGCTCCACTGCACTTATTAGAAATAAATATAAAGTAATTACATAATTAAAATAGAACATTGGGTCCAGGGAACATTCGTGTTTGATAGAAGAATAAATCGTTTAATATGCTACTTAATTTAAATTCTATTTAAATAATTAAAATGCTATCATTTTGGTCAGAGACCACTCATTTGGTGCAAAGATAATTCGTTTAACATTTTTATAAATTAGTCTTAAATGCATCCTTTAATAAATCACTCCAATAGAGTTGATTGTGTACGAAGATCATTTTTATGTTAACCTGACTGTGCATCTTTTTTTTGTTAAGTTTATTTTATTCACGCCTTAATTAACATCTGTGGTCATGTCGCGTGTTTAGAATGTGTGGGTATATCAGCAAGCCGTTTTTGAACAACGACACTATAATCTGAAGCGGCGGTGGAAATGTGTTGTATTGTTATTTTAACACTCTTGTATATCCTTAAATATCAGTCCTATCAAAATTTTGCCTGGAATAAAACTTATCGAAAATCATTTTTAAAGAAACTTTTGTTATGTAACATGTTTCACAAAAACCAATAATAAGCGAGATATTTCGATTTATTTAATTCAGGCCCCCTTATAACCCCCTTTTAATTAAAGTATTTTGAATGCCATATAGCCTAAAATCTAAGTTACAACGAACTTAATTTATGTTCCAATTTTCATCAAAATCCGTTCAGCCATTATCTCGTGAAAAGGTAACAGACAGACAGACAGACAGACATACAAACAAAAATTTCAAAAAAGCGATTTTCTGTTTCAGGATGATTAATTATACATGTTAACATCAATTATTTTTGGAAAATCGAAAATTACCAGAAAAATTTCGCTCACAGATTTATTAATAGTATAGATGTGCCATTATAGATAAACAAAAACGTCTGGGTGGCGACAGAAATGGAAATGACACTAAAAAGATAGCTGAAGACAGAAACAGATGACTGAGGTCTAATACCACAAAGAAGAAGAAGAAGACGACGACGACGACGACGACGACGACGATGATGATGATGATGATGATGATGATGATTATGAACACAGGTGGAGGTAGAACGATTTCCTTGGAAGGGCACAATAGGATATTAAAATAAACTAATTCATAAATATATATTCTTATCATGAGTTTATTGTGCTTACCACTTCTGTGCTGTGGATATCTGTCACTGAATACAGCATGTTGCAAATACTATATCACAAGTAATACGTAATTTTATCTCTTATTTTCTCAAACATTCATTTTTCAAAACTGTGTAAATCATATTACATTCAACAGTTATTTAAATAATTGCGTGAAATTTTGCAAGGCCCTTTTCCTTAGTGAGATGAACTAATTATTGCACTCAATCTTTAACCTATCTTTAACAGAAATTAAAAATATTTTTTTAATGGAATAATTTTAAATAATTTAAATATATGAAAAAAAATTCTTGTTCTTGCAGTGCAGATATTCTAACCATTGAGATAGGACTTATTAGTATGAATGTTACATTGAAGGAACAAAAAAAGAATTAAAAAAAAATATTAAAACTCTTGGGAATAATTGTTTAAATAAAAATTTGGTACAAGTCACAAAAGGAAAATATTTGAAATTTCACAATTCCAAAACTTTTCATATAGGCAAATATTTTTTCTTTTAGATCGAAGAGAAACTTTCAGACATTAAGCATGGCATATAATATTTCATCAAAATAGGGATTAAATATGGAGGAATAAAGTTTATAAGAAATATAAATTTTTAATATTACGTGCGGGAACTGATATGAGAACTCTCAAGGCAAAATGAAATGTAGAAATCATCAGGAATTGTTGGCAGCAAGTTAGGATGACCTACACAGATCAGTTTCTACATTACAAGTCTTATACTACTACAATAATGAAGATCTTAGAAGAGAAAAACAGATCAATGACAGTCTCTGGTAAACATCTCGTAAGAATAAAAATATGCATTAATGACAAGCCCATAGAAGAAGTACCGTAGCAGATTTTATTTACTTAGGAAGTCACATCTCCTCAAGGCAGCATATTAGGCCCTTTTCTCTTTCTTGTATTAATAAATGATTTACCATTCAGTCTGCCTCAAGATCTAATCATGTATGCAGATGATACCACCTTAATAACATCTCACTCAGATCTTAACCAGTTAAAGTTGTCACAGATGAATAATCTTCACATAGCTAAGCAATGGTTTCACTCAAACAAGTTAATGCTTAATGAAGAAAAAACCCAGAAACTAATCTTAGGCCTCCCCAACACACTAGATAATGAAATATCTTATGTTAAACAGTTAGGTTTTTATTTGGATCCAAAATTAGGATGGCACAAACACATAGAAACTATATGTACTAAATTGTCGAGGGTAATTTTTGTTTTTAGGAAGTTAAGGCCATTGGTTTCAACAGAAACTCTCAGAGAGGTATATTTTGCACTGTTTGAATCTCACATTAACTATGGAATTCATATATGGGGAAGTGCAACAGGAGTCAATAGCATCTTATTACTACAAAAAAGAGCACTGAGGGTAATATTCAATAAAAATACCAAGGAATCATGTGGATCACTATTTCCAGAGTTAAAAGTAATGTCAGTTTACAATCTATTCATTTACAGAACCTTGATCTTCCTTAGATCCAACATAGATCTTTATCACACTAGATCAGATATACATTCCTTCAACAATAGAAATAAAGATAAATTAGATTACACAAGGTGCAGATTGAGTGTGAGCTCAAATACCTGCTTTTTTAATGGCATAAATATATTTAATAAGTTACCATTGGAGGCGAGAAAGTTACCAATAAATAGGTTTAAGTCCTGCATACATAGATGGTTGCTGAACAGACCTTTCTATTCAGTGAATGAATTCATGGAGTGTGATGTAAATATTGTATTTTAGAAATGTAACCCTTTCTTTATATTTTAATTTGTCTCTTTGTACTTTAATTATACCTTTTGTCCTTATATAAATGTGTTAACCTACAGCATACTCTGTTTATCTCTCAGTGTTTGTTTTGTTTATTTCTCAGTGCGTGTTTATTTTCCTATGTATGTTTATTTGTTTATAATTATTTGTTTTACTTGTCTATATTTATTTATGCTAAGTTTGTTTGTGCATGTGTGAGTGTATGTGTGCGTGTGTATATTATCGAACCTGATGATGTCATATCCAGGCCTTGTACACTGGTTTCTGACAAATATTATTATTATTATTATTATTATTATTATTATTATTATTATTATTATTATTATTATTACAATCATAAAAAGGACGTAGAGAAAAATTTAATATAATACAACAGATTAAATGGGATATTAGGACGGAATTTTGGCAATCAAATGAGAAAGGAAATACAATTGTGATTCCATAATATAATATCAGCTTGTTTTGCTATTAGATCTATGCAAAAGATAGTAAATATCAATACCTTAAAAACAATATACCGGTACTTTGCATACTTCCACTCGGTAATGAGTTTTGGAATAATATTCTGGGGAAATTCCACAGATAGTAACAATATATTTCTATTACAAAAAAGGGTAATTAGAATAATAGTAGTGCCAAATCTAGGGAATCGTGTAGGGCTATTTTAAAAAAACTACAAATAATGCCCATGGCTTGTCAGTATATCTTTTCATTAATAATCTTCCTCATATGTAATCGTGAAAACTTTGTAACTAATTCAACAGTTCATAGCATAAATACACGTCAAAAAATGACTTTCATACTCCATCGGCAAGTCTATCGTGGTATCAAAAAGGAGTGCGTTATATGGCAGTAAAAATTTTTAATAGCCTCCCTATCGATATAAAAAATGAAACTCAAAACATAAAATTATTTAGGACCAAATTAAAGAAGTACCGGTACCTAATTTCTCACGCCTTCTATTCTGTAGGTGAATTCATGACAAGTCCACGCCTGTGGAGTAAAAGTTAGCACATCTGGCCGCGAAACCAGGTGGCCCGGGTTCGATTCCCGGTCGGGGCAAGTTACCTGGTTGAGGTTTTTTCCGGGGTTTTCCCTCAACCCAATATGAGCAAATGCTGGGTAACTTTCGGTGCTGGACCCCCGACTCATTTCACCGGCATTATCACCTTCATCTCATTCAGACGCTAAATAACCTAAGCTGTTGATAAAGCGTCGTTAAATAACCTACTGAAAAAAAAAATTCATGACATTCAATAACACTTCATGAAATTGATACTAAAACTTGTGTTGTACTAGTAGACTATATTGTAAATCTCGTCTATATATATTTCATCTAGACTGTGACTATAAATTAAGATTTTATAATAGTATTAAGTTTTTTGACTTGTTACATATTCTAGCTGTAAGCATGTATGAATACCATGGAATGTTAATAAATACAATACAATACAATACAATACAATCAAAACTAAGTCTCTTATATGGTAGGGAATGTTGGACACTGCATCGAAAAGAAAAGAAAAAAAAAACAATAAATGCCTCACAAATGAAATTTATACGATCTTGTCAGGTGTCACACTGAGGGATAATATCAAAAGTGAATATTTGAGGAAACATTGGAAAACAGAAGAGATGATTGACTAAGGCCATGAATACCAAGAGAAATGAAAACAGCATGTTCTTAGGATGCCACAATACTGCCTAACTTTTCACTTCCTGAGGACATAGAGTCTTAAGACGACCATTCCCCAGATGGATTGATTAGTTCCCTCATGTAGTCACAGAACAGGAATGGTTTCCAAAATGCATTTGGAACAAGAAGAGGGAGGGAGAAGAAGAAGAAGAAGAAGAAGAAGAAGAAGAAGTCACGTTTTATTAAATTCCTTTCTATTGGATTATGAAATACTTTGACAAGTAATGGAAATATATTAATCTGAGAGTGACATGGACATTACAGTGGCGCTGATTGACTGAGGCAAGTGAGGCCGGGCCTCAGTCACTTGGCTTAACAGAAATCAAATTTTGTGTTTTTATATAATGTGTTAGTTATTTGAATTAAACATATATCGCTGTAGAAGCATTTGAAAACTTTGTGATGTATATAGACCTGTTTTGCAATAAAATTTACTCCTGAGACCAGAATCGCTCGTGCCGGTTCTGGTTGTGATGTATATAGACCTGTTTTGCAGTAAAATTTGTTCCTGAGGCCAGAATCATTCGTGCCGGGTCTGTCTTCTGAATTTCCTGTATTTTCGCGGGGTTTGAGCTTGCGCTTAAAACGTTGTAGCCGAGGCACAATTCGTCTGGCCTCGTGGCCTGGTCAGGTTTCACTCCTCACATCCATGGGCCGGCCTCAAGGCTAGAGTGGGGTGGGAATAGCAATGGTGACTTGTCTTCCTAAATAGGCCATAAATAACACAAATTCCAGTTCTTTGGCAGGCAGAGACCCACACTATTTCCTCCCCTTATGTCTCAGTTTATGACTTAAGCGAGGGTGTTGTACTATTGTAATTCATAGTACAGTAGTGAATCTAGGCCAATGTTGTTATGTATTTCGGGAAAATATAAACAGAAATAAATGCGAGAAATAATGCTGGTGTAGTTAATTCATTGTTAAATGTCCTTTTTTCAAGAAGAAATAATGTTGAAAGAAAGGAAGTTTTAAATAAAGAGAGAGCCTACCGAGATACCTACGACATCGCTGACAATTTTTCTGACAGATAATCTTAAAACGCGAGTTTCTATTGCAGCCTGGTATAATGACAACATAAATGGTTAAGTGGTAATGTGATGCAAAATAAACTTCTCTGTTGACCTTATTCGTTGCTGTTAAGGGAAAAATATTAAAAGAACAGAAAGGAGGGGATTTTCAACACATAATGTGGGTTGCTTCATCACACTGAAATAATCACTGAAACTCACAGCATAACAGCTTATTTGGTGAGTGACATTATTTTTCATCAATAGTAGGCTAATAATAATAGACTAATAATACTAATAATAATAATAATAATAATAATAATAATAATAATAATAATAATAATACAGTAATCATGATATTAATAATATAACAATAATTAATATCATAAATAAACATTTCCTATCAGAGGCACTTAAACTAGTTGCATCTGGCCTCACCGAGGATTTCGATCACCGGCCGCTACTGGGATATTAAACATAATAATTTTTTATGCGAAATTTCTGCAACATATTGCATTCTTGATAATGAAAATTTAAGAAATCGGAAACATGCATAAACATTCCTAAATGTTCTTACCTACTTTCTTTTTCATATTTTAAAAATTACTAGCAAAAATTAGAAAAATTCTCACGCTGAGGGCACTAACCTGTGGCATTTCTTCATCATCCACGGATGACGCATCTGTGTCTGATGTAGCCTGAAATTAAATAAATAATCCCGGATATTAAACATAATAAAATCCTGTGTGAAATTTCTGTAAAGCTTTGTATCCATGATATTGAACTAAAAAGTGTTGAGATCGTTATGTGTAAACATTTCTACGTGTTATTTTAAACTTATTTTTTTATTCCATGTTGAATCTTTCGTACACTACTTTTAACACTTGAATATAAATAATTGATTAAATGACATTCTTACTCGTGTTAATTATGCAAGCATGTGCGGCAATAACCAGAGGACACAATACATCTACATAAGCCGAACACATAACTAAGTGCTAACCACACATACAATAACATAAATACAGACATGTAAATCCTACACATACAACCCAAAAACCATAAACTCAACACAATAGAATAATATGAAATATGTTGTTGTTTTCTAATGCCAGGCGTTTGACAATAAAGTCAGTTGACCTCTTGCACTCCAATATTTTTCAAAGATATTATCATGACCAGCCACTGAAGCACAGATTTTGAGGTGTTCCGAGTCCATTTCTTGGTTTGAGTTGCACAATGGGCAGTTAGGGGACTGATATATTCCAATTCTATGTAGGCGTTTGGCCAAACAATCATGGCCTGTTGCCAATCTAAATGCATCTACAGACGATTTTCGTGGTAAATCGGGAATTAACTGTGGATTTTGATGCAGAGAGTTCCATTTTTTCCCTTATAATATGAAATATACAGACACACTATAACACACCCCAATCAAATTCTCAACACACAGATCAATTTCAGAACACACACACTATTTGACATAACTCTTCACCACACGAATGCACCCACACAACAGGCAGCAAAGTTGAGATGGCGCCGAGACACAGAAGGCTCTGAGGATGGTGTCAAGTAACACCGAAACAGCTGTAAGCCGGACATGCTTACATAATTAACACGAGTAAGATTGCCATTTAATCAATTATTCTGTTTTCAATTTCTAAAGACTTCTAAAAAAAGATGTTTAAAAATTCTTGTTAAGGGCATTAAGCTGAGGAAATTTTTCGTGATCCTGGGATGAGTTTGACAAAGGAAATGTGCCTGCAGTCACCTGGAATTAAATAAATAATTCTATACATTAAACATTATAAATTGCTTTGTGAAATTTCGGCAACGCTTTGTATCCTTGATATTGAACATTTAGAAAGTGGTAAGTTCGTCATGTATAAACACTTCTACGTGTTCTTGTCTACTTCTTTTTACAAATTCTACAAATTTCTGAGAAATATTTTAAAAAATTCTCACTAACCTGAGGGAATTTGTCATCAGTTTTCTTTGTATCCATAAGAGATCCTGTGTCTGCTGCCACCTGGAAATAAATAATTAATCCTGGATATTAAACATAATAAAATCCATATTTAAAGATAAAACACACATGTTAGGTCAATAATACAGTGTTCATAGATTTAATAAAATACATTAAAGGTGATATGTTTCAGTTGTATGAACACTAATAAATACAATAAGTTTGTTAAAGATATTAGTTATAGTCAGACATGTTTCGGAGATGCTTCTCCATCTTCAGTGACTATTTACCACGACGAGTGGTTCAGGTGATCGAACCGTGTTGTTGCTTGGCTTAAGCCTTTGAATCAAATAGTGTAAATTCTTACAGTCAATTACTTAACAATATTACATGCATTGAACCTTTATGTTATTACATTGCATCTTTTTTCTAGTAAGCCAGAAACATAGCTGCTTTAGTATTTATATGTTATGTGATAAACTGAGTGTTTTAAGACATATATGTTAGGGCATTTTTTTGCATTTTTTGCCTGTTTCAACTCATAAGAGCATCTTTTGTTTTATTCAGTCATTTTTTTTTAGGCATTTTCATTTAATTTTTGTCGTAAATTCCCATTATTAAGGTAAGATACTGTTTATTTCCTTTGATATTTTCCTTACATATTTTGTCCATTAATACCCATTACTTTGTATAATATTTTAATCATTTCTCTACACAAATATTGCCATTTTAACGTAGTACACCCCATGTAGTCCCGTGTCGTGGTCTAAGGCGTCCTGCCTAGGACTCACGTTATGGAATGCGTGCTGGTTCGAATCCTCATGGGGGAAGAAATTTTCTCATGAAATTTCGACCAATGTATGGGACCGGTGCCCAACCAGCATCATGATGCACTTTGGGAGCTACGATAGGTAGCGAAAATCCGGTTTGGCAAACCAGCTATAACGGCTGCGGGGATCATCGTGCTAACCACACGATACCTCCATACTGGTTGGATGACCGTTCATCTCTGCTTCGGCAAAATGGACGTGAGGCCAGCAGCCGACTGATCGGTCTTGGCCCTTCATGGCTGTAGCACCATGGATTTTTTTTCACACCCCATGTAATAGATCAGTCCAACCATCCCTTCAATATAGACTCCTCTATACCTGCTATTTCCGGATAAGAGTGGCCTTGTGGTAGACTACAGGAAACTAAAAGTAAAGTAAATCCATGGCGGTACAGCCTATGAAGGGCCAAGACCGAACAGCTGATTGCTGACCTCACGTCCATATGCCGAAGCAAAGGTGAACGATCATACATGGAAACTACATCAGGTAAAATAATTAAAGTGTTGGCGTACTACTTTGAAAAAATTATGTAAAATTTAATTTAATTACTAGTCTAGATATTAAGTAGTACAAAACATCTTTTCCTACTAAGCCAGTTATGTAAGATAAATTTTTAGGGCATTTTAAGGGCATTTTTGAAAGATTTTTACGTCATAAATGCATTGTTTTTAGGACATTTTCTCATGATTTATAGGTCATCAAAATCCTAGCCCTAGTTATTACAAATTATGACAAACGTTTTCACCAATAAATTTGGCATCTTCAGGTCACATTAAAAACATATTAACATAAAATGAACACTTAAGATATTCCAGTTAAACACAATCGTTAAAAATTAAAAAAACTGGTGCAAAAGGCAGTCTGAACAATATGCCATTAAAATACTTGTAGCGGGATGATGTTATCAAGATATCGTGGAATATGCTGATGACTAGAGCGGTGCAGACGGAGCACATGACAGACAGAATGGCATCATAGCAAGGGTTCCGACGTTACTCGGCGTGTTCCCTGTGTACAAGCGACGGTCATGTACACACGATGTGCTGACGTACAGACTACACAATAGAAATGACACAGTTCCCTAACGTTTCTGCAATTAATTTTCTACAGATACTTTAATAAGATATCAAAATTGCAAAACTAATTAACCATTTCATCCTAAACAAATAATATATATTTTACATGTATGATTTCGTACAGAACGCAAACAAAATCACTGTTTATTTGTAACGGGTTAATGATATTCTATTCGCAAAAGAACTTGAACTATTGTTTTTTGTATTTTTCTTTTCCTTACAATGAGTGTGAGTTATTACTGCACATGTTATACGTTATCACTTTTCTTCCAAATATTGTTACAGTGCACAACAAATAACATTTGTAAGTTATTAACAGAAAATGATTATCGTCTGTCTGATAGCATGACCTTATATGTGGAGAAGCTTCTTTCTACGTCTGTTGAAACAACTGGGGCATACGTAAAATCCTGTGCAACATTTTTTTAATCTTCTGTTAGTTCTTCAAAGGAATCCTTATCTCCAGAAATACTGTTACTAATCTTGCAAAGTTTATAATATCCACCATTTTTTTTCAACATATTTGTTATTTTCGCAGATATTATTTTAGCAATTTTTTCTTCAAAGGAATCCTTATCTCCAGAAATACTGTTACTAATCTTGCAAAGTTTATAATATCCACCATTTTTTTTCAACATATTTGTTATTTTCGCAGATATTATTTTAGCAATTTTATCGTCTACTTGAGTCACTTTCTTCCAGATATTTCGCAATAGGAAAAACTGATCAACCAGTTTTGTACCAGACTTTTCTAAAGCTGTTATGCAATCACGAATAAACCCGTAATTCGATTCAATGTATTCCAATTGTTGTTTTATGCTTGAATCAACCAACAGACGTTGGGCTAGTGGTATTGCAAATGCATCTTTCACATCAAATGATTGAATAACATTCTGGACCTGGTCGAAATATTTACAGTAATAAATGCAGGCCTTCAATCAGGAACCCCATCGAGTAAGTATAGGAGAAGGAGGAAGAGATACACCAGGACATATCTTCTTGAATGCTTAACAAAATGCATCACACATTTCTTCATGGAACACGGATGAAGAACTATGACCCTGCTCACATGTTTTGCCTTTTTTTTCAACTTCATGAGGTCACGTTTGTGTACATCCCTATTTACATGTCTTAGAATATTACATGCTCTATTTACTGAAACTGATATTTTACACAATTTGCAGAATAGTTTATCTTCGCTGCAACAAAAAAATATCACCATATTCGGAAATAAGTCTCTTAAACTTCGCCGAACGAATTTTCTCCCCCTTAGGCATCGTAATATTAGAACCAAACTGTTCTCATGTTCCTTCAGTATTGACGTTTGCTTTACTAAGCTGTACCTACTGCTTGCAGCTATCCTGTGTACCGCAGAGTCAGACCTCTGCGGGTACACAAGGTGAATTTACAACCCTTGCCCTGTTGCCGGTGTGTCGAAAAACTGCTCCCTTTGCACTGCTCTACTGATGACACTGTATTAACATAGAAGTGTACATAAGGAAGAAAGAAGGCATGACAATCTTCAAGTTTATGCAGGTGCAGTTCCCAAAATGATGAAAATATGCTACAGTATATAGGACGATCGTGTTGCTGTTTATGGACGTAAGGAGCTAAAGCCAAGAAAGTTGAGGAGAAATTGACTTGAGTCCATTGAATTTACAATATTTGATTGATACTATACTTATTGGACCCAACATGCCTTTAAAATTAAAAAATTAAGCCTTTCAGGTTTGATCACCTGAACCACCCGTCATGGCAAATAGTCACTGAAGATGGAGAAGCATCTCCGAAACATGTCTGACTATAACTAATATCTTTAACAATCTTATTGTATTTATTAGTGTTCATACAACTGAAACATATCACCTTTAATGTATTTTATTTTATTATAATAAAATCCTTTTTAAAATTTCTGCAAAACTTTGTATCAATGATATTGAACTAAAAACTGTTAATATCATTATGTGTAAACATTTCTACGTGTTATTTTAAACTTCTTTTTTCAATTTATAAAGATTTCTAAAAAAAGATGTTTAAAAATTCTTGTTAAGAGCAATAAGCTGAGGAAATTTTTCATGATCCTTGGATGAGTTTGACAAAGGACTTGTGTCTGCAGTCACCTGGAATTAAATAAATAATTCTGTACCTTAAACATAATAAAATGCTTTGTGAAACTTCTGCAACATATCCTTGATATTGAAGATTTAAAAACTGTTAAGATCGTCATATATAAACATTTCTACTTGTTCTTGTCTACTACTTTTTTCAAATTCTAAAAATTTCAGAAAAATATTTTCAAAAACCTCATTGATGGCACTAATCTGTGGGAATTGGTCACAACACTCTCCTGAGCTTGACAAAGGTTCTGTGTCTACTGTCACCTGGAATTAAATTCCTCAAATTAAGGTGGGTGCTCCTGTTATGGCCATGTTCCTGATATGCCCACCCCCCTATTGTGATTTAGTTAACCAAAAAATCCGCTAAATTGCAGCAGCATTCAGTGAAAGGACATTCTGGTATGTCACTTGATCGTTTTCCATCCAGTCAGGTTGACCAATATGGCGTCAGTTGCCTGTTTTGCGGTTTTCATGTGACCTCTTCTTATTTTTCTCTGGTAAGTCTCCTTTGTTGTATGCATGTTTTTCAAAGATTGTTTCATGAAAACCATAGTACTCCATTCAGTTTCTAATGTTCTGCTGATTGGTGTTGTCGTTGAAGGCGTATCTTCTACGAGTTGTTCATAAATGCCATATCAAGTTCATTTCACTTTTATTTTTTCACCTGACAAATTTACATGCCTTATAGCTGGGATTACGCAAAAGTTTTGTATTTTAAGAAAAACAACTTAATTTTTTATGAAAAAACCTGTTTTGACTACACTTTTGAATTATAAAAAAGATTATTAAGTGTCATATTTATTCATTTTACACCAAAATTATTTAATTTTAGCACAACTGCGCTATCAAACTGAAAACAATCACGATTTGTAGAACATGGAACAAGGGTGGCCATATCATGTGCACATGTTCCTGATATGGCCACTAGGTAGACTTTTGGAATTTGGGACTTTTTTGGACAATTAAAGCTATTTTTATGGGGAAAGGAAATTGTTTTAAGGAAGTCCATTAGACTGAGAACGAGTAAGAAAAAAGTGGTTTACATTTTTTTTAAAATGGCGGCTAGAAAAATTCTCAAACCTTAGCATGGCCATATCAGGGACACCTACCTTATTTATATGCGAATGAATAAGTACAGGAAGGCACCTAATTAAATGTTGTATTGTTAAAAATTTTAAGAGCTAATATTATTATCATACGTGGAAGGTACTCAGTGTGAAAACTAACAACAGGTTTCTATTCCCAAGGCTGTGCTTCAGGCCTGTAATTTTTTTTGTAACAGCCTGTACTCATGTGTTAGAAGTCTGCAGGTGTTCAGGCCACCACTTGGAGAAATATGAATAACATACTGTATGAGAAGTTCGTCATGTATAAACATTATTTACATAGTCTCATTTATCATTTTTTTAATTCTGAGAACTAGTAAAGAATGTGTAGGTAATTGTCGTTGAGGACACTAACCTGGCAGTCTGGGGCTTTTTCTGAAGTTGACATTATGAGTTCACTTGCCTGTAATTAAATAAACAATTAAACTTTTTTTATGTGCGAATAAGCAACACAAAGACAGGTAAGTAAATGTATTATTGTTACAAATTGTAAGATCTAATATTATAATGATTAGACTTCGTTGAACTGCCACACGCAGCATGCAATCAGGTTGCCGATGTACGGTAGTATAGAAGAGGTGAGCGACCGCCCGGTCTCGTAGTATAAGCAGTTTATGTTAGGAGTTGTGACCGGTCCAAATAGATAGAGCAGCTACAGCTAATGTATACCTATGTAAGCACTTGTTTTTGCATTACTGTGGTTGGAATAGTCAAAGCTTAACATTTGCTCAGTGCAGACAAGAATTCAATCAAACATACTACAATGAGAGTGTTGCTGTTCCAAATAATTGCCCCTGGAATACCCTTACCCCCGCAGCCAGTCTTGACCCGTTGGGGAACGTGGTTGGATGCTGTTAATTATAATGCAGAACATTATGGCAAAATAATGGAGGTAATTGATGCATTGAATAGCACAGACAGTTCCGCTGTTGCAGCTGTAAAATCATTGCCTTCTGAACAGCTATTGAAAGATAAACTGTTCATTGATTCTAATTTTAAAATCGTGTCCAAAAGCATCATCCTGTTAGAATCGTCTAAACTACAACTCTCAGAAGCCCTTAATATAGTGGATAAAGCATCACAAACCGTTACCCAAAATAACAATTCACTAATTTCAGAAAAAGTGAAATGTAAGTTGAGAAACATTATTGCTAAAAATTCTGTCTATTAACAACTCCATATTATAAATGATGTACTATCAGGTCACGACAAGACGTCTGAAGTTGGTGTACTAAAAAGTAGTGACTTTCCGTTCTTCAAATATGTACGTATTACATCGTGTGATGTTGAACGCACATTTTCCCAAAATAAAAACTGTTTAAGTGACCATCGGGGGAGGTTACTTTGCAAGCACTCAAAATGTACATAACTCTTCACTGCAATGCACTTATTCAAGGATGATGTGAGTATCTTACATTAAATTTTAAGAGTTAATATATCTCACTATAAACAATTGTGTATTTACATGTTTAGACATTTCCTACTTCAATGATCATTCATTATATTTCTTGAATGCAGGATACAGGTTTTATTGTAACCGCAGTATACTGCTCAGTGTTTACATTAGAGGCATACTCCACCCTTTGCACGTCTCCTTCTCATACAGTCTATACTGCGTGCGCAGTAAACTTTGCGATTCTCGTGGCAATTCCACAAAGTTTAATAATGATACATGGAAGATATCAGATGCGGACAATAACAGCAGTTTCCTTCCCCATATCAACAGTAGTAGGTTGTGAACTTGGGTTTGGAGACCCTGATCATGTCCGCATAATTAATGTTGTGCACTCAGAGGGTAAGGTGATCATCTCAATTTTTCCGGGACAGTCTCGAAATTAGGCTCCTTGTCCCGGAATATTTTAAGGCATTTTGGGATGCCAATTTGTCCCGGATTTTAGCAAGATTATCCCGATTTAGATTTTTTCTACTTTTACAGCAATATTTTTAAGGGATGTGAACTGTAAAGTTGGCAAGTTCGTAAAATTTTCTTGAGCTTAAAATTCACGGCAAATAGACCCGGGTCTGCCACTGTTATTTACAATATTACATTGGAAGTTGGTAATATTGGTGAATCAGCTTATTCTCTCCATTTTTAGTAATCAGCTGTGAAGTTTGTTACAAGTGTGGAAAGATTGGATTTCTTTCTTGAAAAAAAAAAAAATGAAAATAGATCGAAATTCAGTGAGTGTGGACGTGAAGTCCCAGATTATTGGAATGTAGAAGAATGACTGGAGATAATATCACAGTCTAGTATATACAGTCACGAAGCTTGAGTTGTGTGGGTGCTAGGAACAATAGACTGTGCAGGTACTATTTCGCATTGTCTGTAATGAGGCGATAGTAGTGGTTAGCAACTATCTATGGATGCATATTTACTACGTATTGAGCTTCGTGACTGTATATACTAGGCTGTGATAATATCTAACTCCATTCCAAAATTCATTGTTCTAAGTCAACCCATTCTGGAGTAATTAATTTTCTTCCTACACAATATGTAATTTTTCAATAAGTTTCATAACAGAAAAATTTTTATGTCATCCACAGTTTGGAAGACAAACAGAATGGGTTTGCAGTAAAATCTTGACGTTTCACAGGCATTTGGTCCCTGTATAAACACCAGAGAGTTTCACTTAAGTATAAGGATAGAGTGAAACATCACCTATGGAGCAGTGTCCTTAAACTTTTGGTACCGGTAAAACCTGTAGACTAACCTCCTACAGTGCACCCTGGACAATGACGCTGTCGGTAAATTGGTCTACACAACTGACATGATATGAGTGAATGACGAACAATGAATTTACCTGCTGTTCGACAAAAGGAAATCATAATTAAATTGTTTTAAGCTATTGTCCATGTGAACCCCAGCATTGTTCATATCTACACCTCCAGTGAGATGCATTGGGACAGTTGCAGGTTTTTTTTTTAATTAATAACAGAAACAGTGATATGAATAGTTTCATATGTAATAAATATGTCTTCCTAAAGACAAAGTCTTGGGCTATGTCTTGTTCGTAATCCATTAATTTAATTAAAAACAATATGTACACAACTTCAAAATAAGCACGAAATGTCCCAAAGTCACCATCCTTCTCAATGTATAATATGCGAGAACTGGTAAAACATTTGTCAAGGTACATGCAGATGTAGAAATTTCATGTTAGTATAAGACATTTTATATTGGATTATGAAAAATTTTCACAAGTAATGACAGAGTACTCAAATGAGATATTTATTGGATACTAACATACAGAGAGTTCCTATGCAGACCGGTCCCATTTCAACCTCTACCTAACAAAACCTGTTGTCAGGTGGTGAGTGGCCATATGCTGGTGTATGGAAAAGTCCGTGCATGCTGCTCTAATAGACTGGTTCTACTCCACCTTTTATAGCTTAGTTTCCTTGGGACCGACTCTCTGCACTATGTCATTAATCTGATGGAACATTACTACCTGGGACCAATCTAAATAGGAACTCTACGTGGTAAAGTTCTTTGTGAAATTTCTCCAACACTCTATCCATGATATTGAAAATTAAAAAAATAAGAAGACTGATAATTTATAAACTTTTAAAAATTTCATCATCAATATCTTTTTAAATTCTAAAATCTGTTATTAAAGAATATGTAAGAAATTCTCGTTGAGAACACTAACCTGTGACAAATGTTGAGAGTCTGGCGCTGAAGGTGGAGTTGATGTTGGAGCACCCTGGTTCGACTTAGCTGGAATTAAATAAAAATTCAATGCTTTTATATGAGAATAAATGAGAATAGGAAGGCAGAATAGTGTTGGGATGTGGGAATATTATTCCCAGATGGTTTATGGGAATAATCCCCGGCTGGGAATTATCTTTTACTATTCTTAATTTTCGTTACTTTGCAAAATGTCACAAGTTACAACAAGGGATACATAGAGTATTGACAATGATCACATAGTTATTCCCACATCCCAACAGGAACAAAGAGTAGGCCTATAATAAATAAACTGAGAAAACATTAAGTTTTGTTAAAAATAATTTGAATATTCATTACAGTGGAGTCTCTCTGTTGGAATCTTCTGTTATGGAAATTTCTAATTTAGAAAGCTAGCTGACTTCTCCCACTATAGGAACACCTTTCAATACATTACTGATAAGGCGATCACTTTGCTCATGCTCGACGTTGACATCAAAAGCTACACTAAAGAAGAAAGAAATTCATTTCAACTTATACATGAAAATACAAGCTTAAATAAAAATTATTAGGCCTATGTATATTAGGCCACACTTTCTGAAGTCGAAATTGTGATAGAAAATTTGAAAAATTATAAGTCTCCAGGTATTGATCAAATTCCAGCAGAATTAATACAAGAGGGTGGAAGCGCATTATCTAACGAAATTTATAAGCTTGTTCTTGCTATTTGGGAAAAGGAAATTGTACCAGAACAATGGAAGGAGTCCATAATCGTACCTATCTCTAAGAAGGGGGGCAAGATTAACTGTAGTAACTTTCGAGGAATATCATTTTTGTTGATGTTGTACAAAATTTTGTCCAATCTTCTTTTGAGAAGATTAACTCCATATGTAGATGAAATTATTGGGGATCATCAGTGTGGTTTTAGGCGTAATAGATCAACTATTGACCAGATATTTTGTATTCGACAGATAATGGAGAAAAAATGGGAGTATAAGGGTACAGTACATCAGTTATTCATATATTTCAAAAAGGCATATAACTCGGTTAAGAGAGAAGTTTTATATGATATTCTTATTGAATTTGGTATTCCCAAGAAACTAGTTCGATTAATTAAAATGTGTCTCAGTGAAACATACAGCGAGTTCGTATAGGTCAGTTTCTGTCAGATGCGTTTCCAATTCACTGTGGGCTAAAGCAAGGAGATGCACTATCACCTTTACTTTTTAACTTTGCTCTAGAGTCTAGAGTATGCCATTAGGAAAGTCCAGGATAACAGAGAGGGCTTGGAATTGAACGCGTTACATCAGCTTCTTGTCTATGTGGATGACGTGAATGTATTAGGACAAAATTCACAAACGATTAGGGAAAACACGGGAATTTTACTGGAAGCAAGTAAAGAGAAAGGTTTTGAAGTAAATCTCGAAAAGACAAAGTATATGATTATATCTCGTGACGGGAATATAGTACGAAATGGAAATATAAAAATTAGAAATTTATCTTTTGAAGAGGTGGATAAGTTCAAATATCTTGGAGCAACAGTAACAAATATAAATGATCCTCGGGAGGAAATTAAACACAGAATAAATATGTGAAATGCCTGTTATTATTCGGTTGAAAAGCTTTTATCATCCAGTCTGCTGTCAAAAAATCTTAAAGTTAGAATTTATAAAACAGTTACAGTATATTCCCGGTTGTTCTTTATGGTTGTGAAACTTGGACTCTCACTTTGAGAGAGGAACATAGATTAAGGATGTTTGAGAATAAGGTGCTTAGGAAAATATTTGGGGCTAAGAGGGATGAAGTTACAGGAGAATGGGGAAAGTTACACAACGCAGAACTGCAAGCATTTTATTCTTCACCTGACATAATTAGGAACATTAAATCCAGACGTTTGAGATGGGCAAGGTATGTAGCACGTATGGGCGAATCCAGAAATGCATATAGAGTGTTAGTTGGGAGGCTGGAGGGAAAAAGACCTTTAGGGAGGCCGAGACGTAGATGGGAAGATAATATTGAAATGGATTTGAAGGAGGTGGGATATGATGATAGGGAACGGATTAATCTTGCTCAGGATAGGGACTAATGGCGGGCTTATGTGAGGGCGGCAATGAACCTCCGGGTTCCTTAAAAGCCAGTAAGTAAGTAAGTAAGTAAGTAAGTAAGTATTATTATTATTATTATTATTATTATTATTATTATTATTATTACAATAAAACATATTTTTTCGCTGTGAACTCACACTATTTGTTAGAAATAACAAGCTGCATAAAGAATTAAACGTTCATCCTGTTTCTGAATACATATCTTGCTTACTAAAAAATTCTATGGATCTCAACATTAAGTTACTGGTAGACCTTGGTAAAATAATCTAACTCCATTTACGACCAAAACTACTCCAAAAGTTTCTTCTGTAATACGAGTATGAACACTATCCTCTAGAGAATTTGGTATCATTATAATTTGTATTTATACTGAATATGTTCTTTTATTGTTGAAGGGTCTTTTAGACTGATTTACGTATTATTTTTCTGTATATTTTAACTTCAACCTGTCCACCGCTGAGGAGCAACGGTTAGTATGCCTGACCGTGAAACAAGCGAGCCTTGGTTCAAATCCTGGTTGGGACAAGTTACCTGGTTAAGGTTTTTTTTTCCGAGGTTTTCCCTTAACTGATTAAGAGCAAATGCTGGGTAACTTTCAGCACTGGACCCTGGCCTTATTTCACTGGCATTATCACCTTCATCTCATTCAGACGCTATATAACCATAGCAGTTAAAAAAAGCGTCGTAAAATAACCTATTAAAAATACTTCAATCTGAAAAAGCAAGAAAGTTGTTAATAAACCGATAGAAAAAGATATTTTTTGTGAATGCTAACTTCTCTGTGGCCATATTTAATGATTCCTGTGCCTTACAAATGAAAAAAGTCTGTAGTAAACAATTTTCAGTGTGATTCAATAATACCATTTAGTTTTAACAATTTTTAAATTCCGGTACCTAACTGGGAATTTTTTGGAGAATGTTCCCGATGGCAAATTTCCTAGGAATTTACCAATCACTAGGGAAAGGTAAGAGCATCTTCTGCGGACCTCTGGAAAAAGAACTATGGAAGAGACTACAGAAGTCCTTTGTGTGGAGTGTGGTATTGTATAGGGCAGAAACAGTGACATTACGACGAAGTGAAGAGAAACGAGTTAGAAGCAAGTAATTGATTAACTAGCGGACTTACTCGTGTTAATTATGTAAGTCTGTGCGGCTTACAGTTGTTTCGGTGCTTCATCACACCATCCTCAGAGCCTGCTATACCTGGTAAGGTTTATCTTGTCTCAGTAACAATAAAACCAAGTCCCTTCAAATGAGGGTGGAGATTATAGGAGGGTTGTAAATTTTCAGTATTCCTTTCAAAACCTTGTTATTGTACAGACTACCGGAACTCAATTTCTTGAAAGACAAGATCAGTGACGGAACTACACAGTACAAAGAGAGATATTTTGTAATTTTATTTTGCGCTACAGAATGTATCAACTAGTCCCTTCCGCCACTGGATGGATGAACGGCATCGCTCCATTCACCCATCGCCATAACAATACAGACGAAGTAAGACATATCTCCTTTCTCTCTCTTTTCACAGTGGGACAAGATACATCACACTGACTCTAGTAGGCTCTGAGGATGGTGAGATGAAACACCGAAACAGCTGTAAGCCGCACAGACTTACATAATTAACACGAGTAAGTCCGCTAGTTAATCAATTACTTATATTCAAGTGTTAAAAGTAGTGTACACAAGATTTAAAATGGATTATCAAGACTTAGAAGCATTTGAAATGTTGATATGGAGAAGGAAGGAGCGTGTGAATTTAACAGACAGAATAAGAAACGAAGCTGTGCTAGAAAGAGTGGGTGAAGAAAGAATAATGCTGAAACTGATCACTGGCTAAGAAGAAATTGCCTACAGAAGCATGCACTGAAAGAAATGCTGAAAGGAAGAATAGTTCGAGGTAGAAGAAAGTATCAGATAACAGACAACATAAGACACATGCGGAAAATAGGAAAGATTGGAGAATGCTGGATTTGCAGTGAAAGACTGTCCTTGGGCAGAACACTGTGAATGAATATTCAGAATTTCTTGGCCTCTGCTAATCTATCAACATTATTTACGGCACCATAGACCATCGGCTTCTATGCCGTGGTCGAAACGAGTCATAGGAAGAACTCTTAATTAGTTTATGTCGAAAACTTCCTTTACATTGCGTACATTTTTGCTCTACTAACTATAAAACTGAGAAATTTAAACTTCAATAAAATGTTCTCAATCACTTCAGCATTCCCGGGCACGAGTATACATACGCATTTCCATTGATCTACCGAAGCTGGTTGAGTGCTCTAGTTCGTCTCGTATATCACATGAGAGCGTTAGTAGTCGCGTCGGAACAGTGATCTCAACATTATAAACAATAAAAATTTGAATGTGAATATAACGTTGACACGACGGCTAGGAATCATGATTTAAGGGTATATGTTTGTGAACTACTACAAATATTATCAGAAAATGCAGGCTATAAATTTCTAAAATTTTATAAGAAAATGAACTCTCAATGGGATAAAAATTATAAGGTACCACAACAAGACTTATTAGAACTTAAATATCTGATAAAAGTATAAAAAAAAGTTACAAATAATATTTTTAAAACTAGTTTTATCAAAGTACAGTTATCTGCAGTTACATTATTTGGTAACCATATCATTGTTATGGTCTCTCCGACATCTTTAATATTTTTCCTGCATGTTATGAACACTTATTTCTGAAAAGTAGACTACTCTCAGATATGTAGAGTTGTTTATTTTAATACAATTAATTTTTTATTTGTCCTATACAAAATATATTAAAATTTCCATAATATTTTGTGACCTAATTTTTCTATTTTTAAAGATGGGCATTATTGTAGTCTACCATTTACATAAATGTATGTTAAATCAGTGTACAAAATTTCAGAATTCTGTCTCTAATGGTTGTGGAGTTATGAAATAATGTATATGTGAAAATTTTCAAATTTTGAAAAATTTAATTTAAAGTAAAAAGTGAATTCTAAAAAATATTACTAGTAACCTTTTTTTTATACTTTTATCAGATATCTAAGTTCTAATAAGTCTTGTTGTGGTACCTTGTAATTTTTGTCTAATTGTGAGTTAATTTCCTTATAAAATTTAGAAATTTAGAGCCCGCATTTTCTGATAATATTTGTGATAGTTCACGTAGGCCTACATATACCCTTAAGTGCGACCAGTCACAATGCATTGATGTAGATATCCGTAAAATGTCATCAATTTCAGAGGGTTATTCTTAGAGATATTTCAGACGAAAAGGTGTAATAAAATTTTGCTAGTTTTTGCTTCCTTTTTGAGATAAAAATGTTCTACATGAAGTATTTCATAGTTTATTTTGAGAAAGCCATTGAATTAAGTCCCAATATGCTCAGTCAATTTTGGAGAGCAGTGTATTATGACAAGAAACGATTGAAATAATTTTAGTTTTGTCCTTTAAATATGCAGAAATTTGATCCGGGTAAATGTTACATTTTAAAATTCCCTTTCAGAACGAAAAGTTATATTTGTTCAGATCAAATTTCTGCACATTTAAAAGAGAACATTAAAATTCTTTCTATCATTTATTATCATAATAGGCCTAATAACGAAGAGTTGAGAGAGTTAATTAAAGAAGAAATGAAGTTAGGATTCATAAAAATTAATCAGGAAATAAAACTACAGCTACAGGATTTCAGTCAGACAATCACAAATTTGAAAACAAACATGGAGAATAACAACAAAAGAATTGAAGAGCTTCAACAGTTAAATAGCCAGTTGGAAAAGAAGATTAGTGATTTAGAAAATAGCCAGAGGAAGAAGAATTTGTTAATTTTCGGTATAAATGAGGATAGACAAGACTAATGGAGGAAATGCAAGAGAAGACATGATAAGAACGAGTGAAGGAATGAAGCGACTACCAGATATATTAGTGATTGTGAGGACAGAATAGACAGGGCTTTGGAGAGGTTATTAGCGAAGAAAAAGAGTGCTAAAAAGTGAGTGCAAGAAAGTTAGGGGTGGCAAAAGTGTAAGAAAAGGAACAGAGAAAAAAGTGTTAAGTGTAAGAAGATAGTGTAAGAGTGTAATAAGATAGACTCTCAAACAATGAATACAAGAGAATTAAAGTGAAAAAAAAAAAACATCTGAACAAATGTGAAGTGGAATGAGAGAGAAATTGCAAGTGTAATTAATTGAATTAGATATTTGATGTTTTTCAATGTTATGGGTTGAGAGTAGTATGAGGGGTACTATAACTGTAGGAGTATTATAGAAATAAATATATGGAAAGAGGAATAAAATAGGAAATTTAGGAGTGAAGCGAAGAGAAAGGGATCAATACGTAAATAAATAAAGGGTAGGAAAAAAAAAGTGATGTAAGTGTTGTAAAATAGAGTAAACGAAAAAGTCAGCAAGTAATGTAGGAGAAAATATCTGGAAAACAATGATTAAGAGTATGTAGGATTTGAGGGTAGAGAAGAAAATAAAAAATAACGCAAATTATTAAGGAAGGAATATGCAATATTTAATAGGTAAGCGAGAAATGGAAGGGAGACAGTCTAGGTAGGAGGGAGAGAATAGAAGAGGATAGAGGGGGAAGGACATATAACAATTCAGTCTTAACAGAACATTAGAAAGTAATCAAGAAATTCTCGGCAAAGAATACACTAATAGAAAAGAGTTGTATGTATTAAAGGGATGGTGGATCGAAAAAACAGAAATGTGAAGGTCCACCATAACTGTGAATTGTAATGTTGACTGACAAATAAATATATCATAATAGGCCTACTACTCTCTTAAATTAACTGAGCATATTGGGAATTATATGAATGAATCTCCCAAAACACGCTCTGAAATGTTTCATATAAAACAAATTTTGTATCAGAAAGGAAGCAGAAAGGAACAAAATTAGCCTATATTAAACTTTTCCGTGTGAAATATCTCAAAGAATAGCCCCCTGAAATTAATGACATTACTCACGGCTCATTCTGTATGCAAATTTAATTCAAAGTGAATAATTGAGCCAATCACAAAATTGTAGGCCTACAAACCAAGTAATCGCACATAGAGAATCAAATAGAAGGACGCAGGAATGCAAGATCTGCTTGCAATATAACGAAATTTGTCTCCATAACTACAAACAATTTACTCTAGGCTGCAATCGATTCCATCAAGAGAAAATATCAATCGAAAATCAAGTAGATGATATAATTTACTTCCTCCAACCTGAATGCTCAAAATCTGTTCTATATATACCTAATTACGTAGGCCTTCAATTATGTAGGCCTACACTTACATTTACAAGCAAGCCGTTAGTTAAACTTCGAAAAAGCTTTAAACAAGGTATTGTCACAGTTTAAATTGCTGCACATTAATTACTATTTGAATCGGTTTTTTGAGAAACCTTTTAAATCATGAAATACAAAGTCTGGGGGAAACACAAAAAACAGTTTAAAAGAAATGCATGAGTTAAAATTGGAATAGCCTATTTGAAATGGGAAATGCCGGTAAAAATCTTAAGAATATTTCTGTATGCAAAATAATAATAATAAAAAAAAATAGAATATGACTCAATATTGAAAATGTTTGACTTACGAGGTTTCTCAAAATCAACAAATAAAACAACCTCTTTATTTAATGGAATAATTGAAAATTTGGTTCAAAATTAATACGAATTTGATTCTCGAAACCAGTATTTAGAAGCTGACTTCATAATTTTCGCTTCATGTGAACATATTTTACTCTGACCTGTCACTGAGAACATAAAAAAATAAAGTTCTGCATGAAATAATTAAATACAATAATAAGCTACTGTCCGCATTTTACGAGAAGATCCGAGCAAGGAATGTGAGTTTTTCCCCCACTCTTATAACCTACCCCCAACACGAAAAGACCGGCCATTGACTGAGTTTTGTTTGTCACAGCCGGCCAATGACATCACCCCATCCACCTGCTCCTTCAAGGACGCCGAGTTACTGGCTCACTCTCTCCTCTTACCCCGCAAGGACTACACTCCCCTCGCAGGGATCGTCTCGTGAAATTTGGACAGAAAAGACAACAACATTATTCTAAGGTCTATATTACTTACTTACAAATGGCTTTTAAGGAACCCGAAGGTTCATTGCCGCCCTCACATAAGCCCGCCATCGGTCCCTATCCTGTGCAAGATTAAGCCAGTCTCTATCATCATATCCCACCTCCCTCAAATCCATTTTAATATTATCCTCCCATCTACGTCTCGGCCTCCCTAAAGGTCTTTTTCCCTCCGGTCTCCCAACTAACACTCTATATGCATTTCTGGATTCGCCCATACGTGCTACATGCCCTGCCCATCTCAAACGTCTGGATTTCAAGTTCCTAATTATGTCAGGTGAAGAATACAATGTGTGCAGTTCTGTGTTGTATAACTTTCTCCATTCTCCTGTAACTTCATCCCGCTTAGCCCCAAATATTTTCCTAAGCACCTTATTCTCAAACACCCTTAACCTATGTTCCTCTCTCAGAGTGAGATTCCAAGTATCACAGCCATATAGAAGAACCGGTAATATAACTTTTTTATAAATTCTAACTTTCAGATTTTTGGACAGCAGACTGGATGATAAGAGCTTCTCAACCGAATAATAACACGCATTTCCCATATTTATTCTGCGTTTAATTTCCTCCCGAGTGTCATTTATATTTGTTACTGTTGCTCCAAGATATTTCAATTTTTCCACCTCTTCGAAGGATAAATCTCCAATATTTATATTTCCATTTCGTACAATATTCCCGTCACGAGACATAATCATATACTTTGTCTTTTCGGGATTTACTTCCAAACCGATCGCTTTACTTGCTTCAAGTAAAATTTCCGTGTTTTCCCTAACCGTTTGTGTATTTTCTCCTAACATATTCACGTCATCCGCATAGACAAGAAGCTGATGTAGCCCGTTCAATTCCAAACCCTGCCTGTTATCCTGAACTTTCCTAATGGCATATTCTATAGCGAAGTTAAAAAGTAAAGGTGATAGTGCATCTCCCTGCTTTAGCCCGCAGTGAATTGGAAAAGGATCAGATAGAAACTGACCTATACGGACTCTGCTGTACGTTTCACTGAGACACATTTTAATTAATCGAACTAGTTTCTTGGGAATACCAAATTCAATAAGAATATCATATAATACTTCCCTCTTAACCGAGTCATATGCCTTTTTGAAATCTATGAATAACTGATGTACTGTACCCTTATACTCCCATTTTTTCTCCATTATCTGCCGAATACAAAAAATCTGATCAATAGTCGATCTATTATTACACTATCAAATTTCTGTGTCACAGAATATGATAAAATTTTTGATCACATAAATATGATAAAATGTAAGATTTTGAGTATATTACACTATGTCAAAACTTTTATCATATCTTTCATCACAGTTCTAATAATGGATCCACAACATTTATATGCCTGTTGCAACTGTACATGCAGTAAAGATTATCACATTACTAGGCCTACTAAAGAAGAAATCAAAGAAAAACATATTTCATTGGCTTAGAGTGTAAACCTGCTAACAAAAGAGGAAATTTTTACAGGGGAAACAAAAAATTGAGTAAAAAGAACTCTGACACTTAGGATCAAATCCAAAGTACAGGTGGTGAAGTTTCAGAGTTAATTTATACTCAGTTTTTTGTTTCCCCTGTAAAATTTCATTTCTGTTAGTTAGCAGGTTTACACTCCATGTCGACAATTTAGGTTAGATTTTGGGGTAGGGAGAACAGATACTGTACAAAAGAAATCCATCAAACTCTACTGAGAGAACTTCAGTGTGAAGATGTGAAATCCTATATACAGTATACTAAGTATTTAATAATGCACGGTGAAACATTTCATGTGTCTCATAATGTAATATTAAAAATTTTGTGGTTTTCACAGACCATGTGTACTTAATGTCCGCCATTTTCTTTCTTCTCAGTCACAGATTTTATCAAAAGTATGATGATAACTATAACTTTTATCACAGAACAATGTCACAGCTAGATGTGATCAAAGATGATATATTACACTGTAAAAGATTTTATCATATATATTTTATCAAACTTCTGTGACACAAAAATGTGATGTGTAATATAGGCCTAACAAATCCAAAATTCAGACATAAAATAATTAATTTACCAAACACAACATCTTGGGCTATAGTTTTGTTCATTCTGTGTTACCTTTGTCATTGACTTATGGCTTGTGGGCCTTCTCCACGAAACCTACTTTTCAAGAACACATGCCACAACAGAAATACTGTTTGATTAGTGGTATTTTTCTACAAAATGGTAGACTATATCTATCCCTATAGAACAGGAATTAGCAATAAACTCAATTTTGTTAAAATTTGACTTATAGGTAGGCCTATAGTGTTTCTAAAAAAACCGATTCATTTATCATCCAATATTCTAACAGTTTTCTGCTCTTACCAGCACGAATTTGCGCCCAAAAGCGTTCTATGTATCTTGTCCGACTTATAGGAAGATACATATATTTTCGGATTATGCGACTGCCATACCAAAATTTACGTTTTATAGATGCGGGATGGTAACCTGAAAATAACAAACAAATTACAATTGTACATAGGCCTAGTAATAATTTCACATTTATAAGAATAATTTTCTTATAGCTAGAACTCGAAATTCTATGATTTATAAAATCTGGAAATGAGCTTCGACGATTCCCTGTCTCATATATTATAGCTAACTCTTCATATTTCGTCCATCTGTTCAATATTCCTTGTGTGTCTGTTATTTCATTTCCGATTTCGTCTTCTATCAACCACATTGATTTCCTGTTCTTAAAGTAGGTGTCCCTGATATGGCCATGCTAAGGTTTGAGAATTTTTCTAGCCGCCATTTTGAAAAAAATGTAAACCACTTTTTTCTTACTCGTTCTCAGTCTAATGGACTTTCTTAAAACAATTTCCTGTCCCCATAAAAATAGCTTTAATTGTCCAAAAAGTCCCAAATTCCAAAGGTCTACCTAGTGGCCATATCAGGAACATGTGCACATGATATGGCCACCCTTGTTCCACGTTCTACAAATCGTGATTGTTTTCAGTTAGATAGCGCAGTTGTGCTAAAATTAAATAATTTTGGTGTAAAATGAATAAATATGACACTTAATAATCTTTTTTATAATTCAAAAGTGTAGTCAAAACAGGCTTTTTCATCAAAAATTAAGTTGTTTTTCTTAAAATACAAAACTTTTGTGTAATCCCAGCTATAAGGCATGTAAATTTATCAGGTAAAAAAATAAAAGTGAAATGAACTTGATATGGCCATAGTGCATTTAATATGGCCATATCAGGAGCAGGTAAGCTTTCACGAAAATCGTTTGATTATGAACAACTCGTAAAAGATACGCCATCAACGACGACACCAATCAATAGAACATAAAAAACTGAATGGAGTACGATGGTTTTCATGAAACAAGTATTTGAAAAACATGCATAAAACAAAGGAGACTTATCAGAGAAAAATAAGAAGAGGTCACATGAAAACCGCAAAACAGACAACTGACGCCATATTGCTCAACCTGACTGGATGGGACATACCAGGATGTCCTTTCACTGGATGCTGCTGCAATTTAACGAATTTTGTGGTTAACTAACTCACACTAGGGGGGTGGCCATATCAGGAACATGGCCATAACAGGAGCACCCACCTTATTTTATTTTGTGAACTCCAAACGTATCACAAAGTAGGCCTAAAATGTTTGGTCTTCACAAATAAGAACAGGAAATCATTGTGGTTGATAGAAGACGAAATAGAAAATGAAATAAAACACACAAGGAATTCTGAACAGATGAACAACATGTGTTAGAAGAGTTAAGTTATAGCCTATGGGAGAGAGAATCGTCCAGATTACTTAGCTATAGAACACGAAGCAACCGTAAGCCTATCAGGATTTTCTACTTTAAGGGAAGAAGTTGAACTAGCACTTAGGAAGATGAAGAATGGGAAAGCAACAGGAGTTGTTGGAATCCCCATTGAATTAGTGAAGATAAGAAGAACATTTTGTCATTATGCAACAAAATAGGTAGACCAATGACCAATGGCCTGAATATTTTAAGTTTTGCTGCCAACACTGAAGAAAGATAATGCCAAGAAATGTGAAGAGTTCAGGACTATCAGCATGATATCGCACTCGGAGAAGATTTTCCTGCGAATACTGAATCGACGTTTGTATGCCATATTCTAAGATGGAAGGACAATTGAAAGAAGAGCAGTTTGACTTCAGGAAGGGAAAAGGTACCAGAGATGCAATTGAACTGCTGCGAACGATCGGTGAAAGATCCCTCGAGGAGGATAAAAAAAGTGTAGGCCTATATTATTTGTGGATTTAGAAAAGGCATTTGACAGACTCGATTGAAATAGACTGATGGGGATCCAGAAGAAAATAGATGTGGATTGGAAACAGAGAATGCTGTTCTGTAACATTTATATCGACGGTATTCAGGTAAAAGGGCTTATCCCACAAAATAACATTTTTACAGAAACCGTTATAATTAAATTTAAGCACATTATTAACTTATTAGTTACTTTATATGAAAGATTGTAAACATAATTGTCAAAAACATATCTTAAATTTTAACTATTTACCCTAATTACAGCAAAAAAGTCACTTTTAAAAAATGAGGCTTAAGCCCTTTTACCTAAACACCGTCGATATGAAACGAGTCAAAATCAGGATAGGAAATGAAATGTCAGAAGGAAGTAAAATAGGAAGAGGAGGACGAAAAGGATGTCCTTTATCACCTACCTACTCTGTTCAACATCTATGTGAAGAATTCAGCGAAGAACTGTCTTCAGAACATGGGAGGGATGATAGTAGGAGTAAGAAGAATAAAGTGCATAAGATTTGCTGATATGTGTTGTTAGCAGAAGAGGAGAGATACTCAATGATATTGGCTTCTACTGGAGCTAAATGACAGCTGTGAGCAATAAGCTTATGGGATGAAGATAAATGCAAACAAGACGAAGATCATGGCTATCGGTGAAGAAAGAATGATTCTGAAACTGATCAGGAAGAGAAAAAGGAACCGGTTGGGTCACTGGCTGAGAAGAAACTGTCTACTGAAGGATGCACTGGAAGGAATAGTGAATGGGAGAAGAGTTCAGAGCAGAAGAAGATATCAAATAATGATATACGACATTAAGACATATGGATCAAATACGGAGACTAAGAGGAAGGTAGAAAATGGGAAAGATTCGAGAATGCTAGGTTCGCAGTGAAATACCTGCCCTCTGACAGAAAATTAAGAATTAATTATGCCCGAGAAAAATAGGCCTACCAAAATATGAAAGTTTTTTGTTGTTACTAACATGTCAACGACTTCCATGTTTAAAGACATTAAACAATCCCTGTGGGTATTTTAAACATGCAGAGAGGGAGACCTAAAGCTAGATGGTGGGATGACACAAGGAAATGTAAAATTACAAGGAGTAACACAAGATCTGGGGAGGTCACTGGAGGAGGCGAATGTCCGCACTGGACTGTAGTGCCACCACAGTCTAGTATATACAGTCACGAAGCTCAATACGTAGTAAATATGCATCCATAGATAGTTGCTGACCACTAGGATCGCTAATATCGTCTCATTACAAACAATGCGAAATAGTACCGGCACAACCTTTTGTTCCTAGCAACCTCACAACTCAAGCTTCGTGACTGTATATAACTTACTAGACTGTGGTGCCACTTAAGACGAAAAACAAGATTTATAAACATTGCCCTCTAGGCAACGATTCTAGGCAACAACAGAATAAGTGAAGAGCAGAACGCATGAGTTGACAGACAGTAGATGTGTGACGTCACGCCCTGCTCTAGCGGATGATATTGGAAACGACATGGAATTAATTATCCTAATTGAGAACGGGAATTATGTTTGGTAACTTATCGGAAATGACACGGAATACTCACATTATTTAAGGTATTGGAAATAACCTGCAACGGAGCCAGAATGAACTTCGTGGACCTCTGGGAGTCCACGGACCCCACTTTGAGAACCACTGAGCTAGAGAATTTCGTGTTAAATTAATCTTCTTCCTATCTGTAAAAGAGCTATTTTTTAACTTAACAACGGTTCTAGGGACTGCAACACAATTAGCAAGTGGTTCGGGAGAACCGGTGCGAATTGCCTGAATTACACCACTGCTCCTCGTGATTTTTGTCACGTCACTTACGAGTAAATCACACACCAATGTTTTTACGCAATCAGCAATTACTCTCAACAGAACAATTTTTTGCGAATTTACAGTCACAAAGATTTGAATAAGTTGTTATAGTTTACAAAACGGTTTACACTCACACAATTGGTCCCGAGAACACACGTATTATGAACACAGTGGGATAAATCTATTAGGTAGGCCTGTAGGTGGAAACTAGGTCTAGATGTTGGAGATTACTTCCGAATTTTACAAGAAAAATGTTAGGCCTACAGACAAGTATTCTCTTCAGAAAATGAATGAATGTAATCACACAGACAGAAAATTAGAACTTTTTCAACTAGGCCTAATGGCGAACACTTGACTTGCGTCGTTCAGTGATAAACTGATAAAACAGAATTTCAAATTAATAGACTAGATTTAAAAATAATTGTAATCCATAATACACGAGTCCTACCTTCTGTTTTCCTACAGGATTGCATTCATGTAGCGATTGTCGCTCCTACTCTGAGATGGTGGCGGAGACTTGTTACTAAACAACGGTATTCTTCCGCGAAGTACTGGCAGAATTGCCACCAAACTCTAGCAGTCGTACCAACGTATGAAAACTGTCGTACATTTGTTACCTTACTGTTTCATATTGTGGGTTTAGAATGTAAACCTGCTAAGTAACAAAAAAGGTACCTAATTTTACAGGGGAAATAACAAATTGAATATATAGACTAAATTAGGGCCTAACCCTTAAATTTTTGGACCAAATCCAAGGCCCATTAACACACACAAAATGAGTTCAAATAGGCTATACCGTATGTAGACCCTATTCTATAGGCCTATAATTATTATATCCCTGTAATGTAGCCTATATCCTACCCTACATGATTCTATCACTAAATTTTAGTTACAATTAAGAATATTACTACATTAAGTATTGTTCACACCCACAATGACAAACATATCACCATCCAGTGGTGCCAACTTATATGGGCCCGTGGGGCCTGAGCCCACTCAATAATTCTTCGTGTTATTATTATTAGATTGGTATATTTTAACTTATAATTCAAGTCAGAGGTGGGCAAAATGAACGGAACCCACAAGACAGGATTTAAATGGCAACTACATACAGTGGTAGGGGTTGCACTCTCCAGTGCAGTGACGGATTTACAGACAGTTGCGCCACTACACTCCTACCTACCATATGTAATTAGAATAGTCCATTCACGTGATATTTAATTAATCATTTTTCAAAGCAATTTCTTCGAAATTGGGATTTATATCTGTGCATGCTATTTTCAGTTGCGCAAGTTGCTTAGCTATGCGGAATCTGTGGCTGGACTTTATAAATTTCATTTTAGAAAACAGCTGTTCGCATTGGTAAGGGTGTTTGAGAATAAGGTACTTAGGAAAATATTTGTGACTAAGAGAGATGACGTTACAGGAGAATGGAGAAAGTTACACAACACAGAACTGCACGCATTGTATTCTTCACCTGACATAATTAGGAACATTAAATCCAGACGTCTTAGATGGGCAGGGCATGTAGCACGTATGGGCGAATCCAGAAATGCATATAGAGTGTTAGTTGGGATGCCGGAGGGAAAAAGACCTTTAGGGAGGCCGAGACGTAGATGGGAAGATAATATTAAAATGGATTTGAGGGAGATGGGATAGGCCTATGATGACAGAGACTGGATTAATCTTGCTCAGGATAGGGACCAATGGCGGGCTTATGTGAGGGCGGCAATGAACCTCCGGGTTCCTTAAAAGCCAGTAAGTAAGTAAGTAAGTAAGTAAGTAAGTAAGTAAGTAAGTAAGTAAGCAAGTAAGTAAGTAAGGAAGTAAGTAGGTTAGTAAATAAGTAAGTCTTTCATTTATTTTACTATTATTATTTTTTTGTGAAAACCTCGTGTGAAATTGGATTAGTTATAGGCTAACTGTGATAATGATAATTGATGATAACAATAACGATAATTATTATACTACTGTTTTATTTTTAGTAGTAGTTTTTTCTTTCTTTTAAGATTCAAATTATGCATAGTTATAGCACGAATGGCCGTAAGGGGCGAAGGATCTTGTGTAGGCTATATGTGTTTTTATTTATTACCTGTGTATAAATAAATGCACTTCATTCATTAATTTCTTTCGAGAACCTTTCCTGGCAGAGGAACTGTGCGAATCCATTGACCTCTATACTAAGCTACACGTCACGTTTTTTCAGCATTTCTCTACAGGAGTTGTGTATCCAGTTTATAACGTTGAGATAACTGTTCGAATCAGGCTCATGCTGCCATCTACCGCAGCAGAACCCGACTACTTACGGTCATGCAAGAGAAGAAGGCGGAAATGGAAAATAAATTCTATGGAACGCACGCGATAATCAACAGCAGCTGGTCAGAGGAAATAACTCATACCAAACTAATTGCGCGTTTGTGCCCACTTCTGTCTTTTATACCATTTCTTTGCTCCAGCTGTTCTTTGCTACACGATTCCTCCATATTGTGAACGATGTAAACATGAGACAGTACATGGCATCTAATTGGGCGGCTGCCTATGACTCCGCCAATCAGAGTCGCTGTTCTATGAAGCCAACACGCAGTGTGGCATGAACCGATTCTCTTTTCAAGTAAAGAAGAGGCATTTATCCTAAATGCTGACCACGTCTGGTAGACACATGCCACAAGACTGGAAGTTCACAAAACAGGTGGTAGATGTCAAAATGTGTCGGATTATCGAAGAAACTAAAAATCGATAGGGCTACTTTTCCACCGGTCCCCTCAATTTCAAGGCACATTTTCCTTCTTAAAAGCATTTTTTTTTTTCATGTTAGTCAAGGACATAGCCTACTGAATGAAGAAAATTTGTCTAAAAGGAACGAATTAACAGTTAATTTTATTTTAAAATGTTGTAGGCCTATTAGTTCGTCAACAGTAAAGTAACTTACTAAAAAATTACTCTGTCGGTAGTGCATTTTTGATCTAGGGAAGAATTTAATCGTAAAAAAGGACGAAATATCAGGAAAATATGAAGACTGGTGCTCTTTACGAGATGTCGGATGCGCATATTAGTGAGTGAACGACGGGAACCGCTCGTTGCACCATTTTCTGTATTTTTTTTAGTGGGTTATTTTAAGACGCTTTATCAACATCTAGGTTATTTAGCGTCTGAATAAGATGAAGGTGATAATGCCGGTGAAATGAGTCCGGGGTCCAACACCCAAAGTTACCCAGCATTTGCTCATATTGGGTTGAGGGAAAACTCCGGAAAAAACCTCAACCAGGTAACTTGCCCCAACCGGGAATCGAACCCGGGCCACCTGGTTTCGCGGCCAGACGCGCCAGCCGTTATTCCACAGGTGTGGACTTTTCTGTATTGTAATTTTGGTACAAGTGAAGTATTAACCATTTAGGAAAATGCTCTTACTTCATACATTACAATTTTAGTACCAATTTTGATCTAGGAAAAAATACTCCTGTTTTGGCAACACTGACCTTAGGCCCACTTCATAGATACTTATGCATACATATACATAAGTGTTCTGCCCATGGGCAGGTCTTTCACTGCAAACTCAGCATTCTCCAGACTTTCCTATTTTCTGCCTTCCTCTTAGTCTCCGCATATGATCCACGTACCTTAATGTCGTCTATCATCTGATATCTTCTTCTGCCCCGAACTCTTCTCCCGTTCTCCCGTAGGCAGTTTCTTCTCAGCCAGTGACCCAACCAATTTCTTTTTCTCTTTCTGATCAGTTTCAGCATCATTCTTTCTTCACCCACTCTTTCCAACACTTCATTTCTTATTCTGTCCACTTCACACGCTCCATTCTTCTTCATATCCACATTTCAAATTCTTCTATTCGTTTCTCTTCATTTCGTCGTAATGTCCATGTTTCTACTCCATGCAATGCCACACTCTACACAAAGCACTTCACTAGTATCTTCCTTAGTTGTTTCTCCAGAGTTCCGCAGAAGATGCTCCTTTTCCTATTAAAAGCTTCCTTGGCCATTGCTATCCTACTTTAGACTGCATTATAAGACATAAAGCCAGTCAGTGGAAATTGATCTAGGCCCTACAGAATACCCTTCGAAAATAATTTTGTCAGCCACCGGCGTGGCTGAGTCGGTTAAGGCGCTTGTCTGCCGGTCTGAAGTTGCGCTCGGGAGCGGGTTCGATCCCCGCTTGGGCTGATTACCTGAGTGGGTTTTTTCCGAGGTTTTTCCCAACCGCAAGGTGAATGCCAGGTAATCCTCGGCCTCATCTCGCCAAATATCATCTCGCTATCTTCAAGCTCATTGACGCTAAATAACCTCGTATTTGATACAGCGTCGTTAAATAACCAACTAAAAAAATAATTTTGTCCCATCAGAAAAATAATCCCATAAAATTGCGTAAGATAGAGTTCGGTCGTATCTCGCACATTTAGATAAAATGATCGTACGTATGGCAACGCTGGATGGAGGGGATTACGTCACACACTGGCATGCATACTGGTCCTCCCTTCCTGAAGCCATTTCCCTCTCCGTCTACATAGCCGGCTGTTCGGAATTCTAAACATCCGCTAAGGCGACGCGAGAACATATTTTATAGAACATATCATCGCCCCTAGCAACAGAAGGAAAGAGTTGGCTATTAATAAAATTGTTTTTCACAATGTTGTCAAGAAATCAAGTTAACCTTCACCGATCTCGTTAAGTAATCATGAATATAAACGCGAAAATACTAGCAGAGCTATGATCACCTCTAAATAAAAAGACCAGCAATACAATATTCTTCCACCCTTACCACTCCCATCAATAATAGGCTATTATCACCACCTCATCACCAGTTATCGTTTTCAACAACACTATAATCGTCATCACTATCATCATCACCATGATCACTGTTATCATTAGGGCCTACTATCACCATCATCATCATCACTAACTTACTATCATAATCACCAGTGTTATCATTACCATCACCATCATCAACAATATCATCATTATCACCATTATCATCATTAGTATAAAGGTCATCACTACTTTCAACATGATCCTCTTATTTATCATCACCATTATCACCCATGTTCTCATCACCATCATCATCGATACTATTACTACTATCACCATCATAATAATTACTATTAAGTACCTTTATCACCAATGTTTTTTATTCTTTTATGTGGCTAGTCTTATAGGCTATTTAGGCCTATCAAATACGAAGTTATTTAGCGTCGATGAGATTGGTGATAGCGAGCTGAGGACGAGGATTTGTCATATATTACCTGACATTTGCCTTACGGTTGGTGAAAACCTCGGAAAAAATCCAACCAGGTAATCAGCACAAACGGGAATCGAACTCGCGCACGAGCGCAACTCCGGGAATGTAGGCAACCGCCTTAGCCGACTGTGCTACGCTGGTGGTTATCACCAATATTACCATCAGCATCACCATCATCATCAATACGATAGTCACGATCACCACAGGGTCTAGGGTAATGTTGCCTAATTCGGTGATACTCCTAATTCCGTGACAGGCCTACATTTTTTAAATTGAATGTCAGTCAAAGTTTTGATGTTCGACCACAGCGCCAGACAACTTTCTCGAAAGAGTGCATCCTTCACCTACTTACGAGACATCGGTGAACTTTCTAGCAAGATACACAATTCCAGGAGATTTAGTTAAAAACATAAGTTATCACGGAATTATGCAACTTTACCCTACCATTAGTACCACCATATCACTACTATAGACCTCTAACCATGATCACCATTACTACCATTACCATAATGATAATCATCATCATCACCATCACCAATATCACCACTGTTATCACTTAGGCTATCAGTGCCATTACCGCCACTATCACTACTATTTCCACTATCACCACTGTTATCATCAATATCACCGTCATTTTGACTAGGCCTATCACCATAATTATCATTGTTATCACCACTATCATAATCTCTATTATCATCATCGTTTTCATCACAATTACCATCATAATTACAATTATCACTACTGTTAGGCCTAACATCGCCATCGCCATCACCATCACTAGACTATTGGAACAGATAGCCTACAGCAATTGTTAACCTATATTTCAACATATTCCCCACTGAAATTGAAGCATTTATCGTATCGTGGAACCAACTTTTATATCCCTGTTTCGTAGAAGTCTGCCGCCTGGGATCGGAAAGTGTGTGAAGCCGTCTGCACCTCTCTGTCAATCCAGGAGTAAGTCTGTGACAAATGACTCATTAGGAGGTCCCGGGTTCGATTCCCGGGCTAGGCTCTCGGTGAATTTTTCTTGAAGAAGAGGAATTCCCTGGGTGTCTAGAGTCTGGAAATTTGTATGAATGTGAGTGTGATTGTGAGTGTGCCGGGTTAATATAAATTAACCAATCATCACAATATAAAAATACATCAGGACTGTCGCTGGGCAGTAACCTGAACACACGTTTCAGCATCACATTGTTGACAAGTATCTCCATCTGTTAGCACAACCATAAAGCATCTAATAGATGCTATAGAGTTACCAACAACGAAAAAAAAAAATGACTCAATTCAGTGGGAAATATGTTCAAAAATTGCTCAACAGTTTTTGTATCTGTGCCGATAAATTTTTCCAATGAAATTGTGTTTTCTTTCTGTAGACGGCTCCAGGGAAACTTATTTTTACGGCCCTCGTAATTACGCACGAGTGGCCAAATTTTATACAAGCACTTGTTTTGACATTATTAATATTTTGAAAGAAAAATATATAGGCCTATAGGCAGTGGCGGTTCCTCGGGGGAGGGAAGGGAGGAACGTCCTCCTCACATTTTTCTTCCTTTGAAAGTAAATACCAAATAAAATATGTGCCTTGAAATTCGAGGGAGATTCGATAATTTTTAAGTTCACAGCTATAAGAAAACCTCGGTTGATCGAGTTTTAAAAGACGTGTGCCCATGTGCTGTAGAAAACTGTGAGAAACATACGAGATTGTCTGTGTGGAGGAAAGTCACTCCATTCCTCCTCTATTGCAGTTAACACACATAGACAACAGCGCACTAGCGGCCAGAGAAAGAAGCAGAGTTTTAAAGCAAGTAAATGAACGGAGAGGGAGGATATCCTCCTCTGAATCAGTCATGGGCGGGAAATAGAAACCGACTGGTCGTGCAGCAAGCTCGCTACCGCTGCCATCTAACGATGCTGCATTCAACCAGACTATAACACATCTAGGAGGAGACAACAAAAACAGTTTTAACGCAACGCTATGAAAGACGCCATATAAACTTTCTTTAAAATTATAAATAAAAAATATTATTCATTGCACATTATATAGGCTACTATTCATGGTTTGAAACTTTCATGGATATTTGAAAGTTAAAGTCGGGTTTATGTAAAACAAAGAGGAAGTAGTTTTACGTAGTTGGCCCCTGAAATTTACTTCTATCCATTGTTTACTAGACAGGGCAACAGCCAAGTTGTCAGTTTTGTACAAATATATTTGAAACTGAAAGTAGGTAGGCCTACTCCAAACTACATCATTTTCAACATAAAAAATTAATCGGCCACCGGCAGCTTTGAACAATAATGGTAGTATGACTTTACAAGAACTGATATTCTTCAAAAGCATGTGATACTGAACTTGTAAAATGTACATGTGGCAACACAGATCACGTGGGTGGGTGCAGTGTTCTCGCTTTCCTCAGATCATTTCCCATTCCCATTTCCGTAAAACGATTCCGGTTACGAGTTAGTAGCTAGTCTCTTCAAACACGTGTGATGCTGTAGTGTGCTCGAAAAATGCTACGAGGTTGTGAATTTCCTTGTAATTGTTAATTTGCGCAATTATTCAACAATGATTGGAAGTGAAAACATAATATATTTTGGACAATTTAGGAAACTTAGTTTACAAGAACAGATTATTGCTATACAGAAGGGAAGGCCAACCCCAACACTACCTGGTCTTACATGTATGCATGTAGGCTAATTTGTAGCATGTTTCATTCAAGAAGGTGTCATTTCGTGTTGTTAACTTCTTTCCTCCTCTTAAGAAATATGCAGGAGCCGCCACTGCCTATAGGCCTATAGGCCTAACCTTTTTATCTGCCCCCCCCTGAGAATGTTTGCATGTGATCGAGTTTCTAGGTGACATGCATAATAACACAAACTTTTAAAGAAAGATTGGCGTTGTTTTGGAAGAAAACAAATTAAAAATATGATAGAGGTTTCAAAGATAATCGTATACCTGTATGTATAAATCATACAAGTGTTCAAACGGACTGAGGGAGTTTTGGAATCACAGTCTTCAATTTTTATTTTGAAGCATAGCAGTTGAACAAAACAATATCTGCTATCGGTAGGCCTCTATTGTTATATTAACCTTAAATATCGAGTCTGTTTTATAGCCTACATTGCACAGTTAGTAATACGATTAAACTAGTAGGCTATAGGCTACTTACAATAGGCCTAAACAAAATCATTCACTTTAAAAATTAGGCTAACTTAAAATCAATAAGTTTAGGCCTAATTATGATCACCTACAAAGCTAGTGTAGACTAGGTCACGCACGCTTCAGGCCGCATCCATGTGTAGACTTAGTCTATGCTGAAAACTGAAAATTAAGAAAGGGATTTTCCTACTACATGCAGTGGCGTAGCGTCAATGTAAGCTGAAAAGCTTAGCTTCCCCAGTTAATAATAATTTCATAATAAACCTGCAGTTTATGGAGAAAATTATTTATTAATTTTAATAGAATTTATATTTACGCCTTAAATATTGTGATGCGGCAGCTTAGGATGATTTGTGATGCAGCAGTAAACAAGAAGCCTGCACACACCAGCTTCCAAGCAGACTGGTTTCTTCTGTGTAATCCACCCCGCAGATTTTCCATCCCTTTCTAACTAAACTACCCTAGTCGCAAGGCTCGCAAGAAGCTAGCTTTAACATTTAAAATAAGTAGTTTCCGAGTTATCCCTTTTCGTCAGTTGTGTTCAGTTGAAGTGTTAGTGTGCATTGTGGCTGATATAATAAATAATGAGCGAAATAACAGTTCCTGACACTAATTTACTTGAATTTTTTTTAGGACAATTGTATTATCAAAACTGACTTACGAACAAAAGTGTGATTTAAAAAACAAATGACCGACTCCCTTGCTGTCAATGAAGGACACAACCAAAAGACAGACGCATACTTACGTAATGATACTAATATTGTGATTTCTCTAAGTATGACAGGGAGTGAGCTAATGTTATACGTATACGTGTCTATTTGTTAAGAGATATGTGTAAACCCTGAAATCATATTTTACTACGTATCATTTGAGGTCATGCCTTATTGGTGTTACTTACGATGTTCCAACCAATCTTCGACTGCTGACTTGAAATTGACTACTATTTATTTTAAGACTGTATTTTTGTAATACGTTTTCTCATAGGCCTATTGCATGAAAGACAACTTGAGTTAGCTTCCCCTGCTCAAAATTTCACGCTACGCCACTGCTACATAGTGCATAGGCCTACTACATCATTCCTAGGTCTCCCATTGTTAGGCTATGTTTGCTTATAGGATAACTTATTTTTAAAACAGCATTCTACTTCTGTTTTTTTGTTATTTAACGACGCTGTATCAATTACTAGGTTATTTAACGTCAATGGGATTGGTGATAGCGAGATGGTACCTATTTGGCTCGATGAAGCCGAGGATTCGCCACAGATTACCTGACATTCGCCTTACAGCTGAGGTAAACCTCGAAAAAAATCCAACCAGGTACTCAGCTCAAGCGGGATCGAACCCTCGCCCAAGCGCAACTCCGGATCGGCTGGCAAACGCCTCACTGAGCTACGCCGGTGGCTTCCTACTTGTGTTAACAATAAACATTTGGTGGTAGGCCTAGTGATAGGCCTAATAGGAATGACGCCGGTGATAGCAGTGATAATGCTGGTGATTGTAATTATATTATATTTTATTTTATTTTATTGGGTTATTTTACGACCCTGTATCAACATCTAGGTTATTTAGCGTCTGAATGATATGAAGGTGATAATGCCTGTGAAATGAGTCCGGGGTCCAGCACCGAAAGTTACCCAGCATTTGCTCGTATTAGGTTGAGGGAAAACCCCGGAAAAAACCTCAACCAGGTAACTTGCCCCGACCGGGATTCGAACCCGGGCCACCTGGTTTCACGGCCAGACGCGCTGACCGTTACTCCACAGGTGTGGACGATTGTAATTATAGCAATGGTGATGATAATTATGGTGGTGATGACAATGGTGACAATGGTGATAGTAGTGACAATGATAGTGATTGTTGATAATAGTGGCCATGGTGATTATAATGTAAGAATGATGATAGTAGGCCTGCAAGTTGAGCTATTGTGATGGTGATTTTAATGATAAGAATAAGATAGGCATAATAGGCCTAAGCTTAGTAGTCCAATAGTAGTCTATATTTTCCCATGAAATTGTGTTTTCTTTCTGTAAACGGCCCCAGGGAAGCTTATTCTTTTACGGCCCTCGTAATTGAGCTCGATTGGCCAAAATTTATGCAAGCACTTGTTTTGACATTAACATGGTGGAAGAAAAAAAAACTTTTTTTATCTGCCCTCATGACAATGTTTACTTGTCAATCCATAGGCCGGCGGATATAAAAACAGCCCAATCCTTTCTTAAAAAATTGACTGAACACGTTATCGTTTACACTATTTAATTACATATTCAAGTAAATATAAAAAAAATCCGCTTAGATTTTCAAATAATAGAATAGCGTATGTCTGATTTCATCGTAATATAGTTTCTCCTGTCAGCATCTAACTTACAACTCAAAAGGGTCTATTCTAAATTTATGGCCATATAGCAGTAATGTCAAAGCAAGCACATTTTTCTGACCTTGACATCGTGCGCGGGCATCAAGCGCTAAGTATGGAAAGAGGAAGGGTTGTGTATATGAATAAGCAGCCTGTTGAATTAAGAAAACAGTGGTGTACAAACTTCAATCGGAACGTGACATTTTATGTCGTCATTTTTATATGGCTTCTTTCTGTTTGATAAGTTATTATGTATATTGTCTGTAAAACAAAAGTATTAATGCCAATTTCTTAATATTGCAGTTGTATTTTAAATCTTAATAACATAATAGAGAGTTAAGAAGGAATATTCACTTAAATTCCATAGTAGTACAAGTATACTGTACTAAGTGAATGAAACATATCATTCATAAAGAAAATGATATCCAAAAAAAAAAAAAAAAAGAAGAGAGAGAGATTGAGTAGGCCTATGACATGGTAAGTTGGAATTGATATTGATGGTACCTTTAGCCTTATAAAAGTAATCAATAAATTAATCAAAACAGTACAAAGCAAAGTTACCTAGGTGCTGTATATGTTTTAATTGTAACTAATATTCCATAACGAAACTCTTATCACATTATACTTTAAGGTGATATTGGTGAGCAACTTCCTACCATGAGAATATTAAATTATTTTCTCGAAATCTGCTGAAGCTATAGAGCTGACATTTTTACAACACATGGGCACGTAGGCCTATCTTTTCGTTATGACATAACAGTAGTTGCTTTGTTAATTCATTTCCTTACAAACAATTTCCATGTGAATATTTTCAAAAATTTCAATTACACTATCTTCAATAATACGTATTTACGGTATATTAGATTTACGAAAACATTCTGTAAGGCTACTAAATAAATAGGCCTATATCTGAAAATTTCACGTTTCTATAAAAAAAAGTTGGGAAAATATTTCTTTTGAATAAAAAATTCAAACTTTGAAAAATGAGCATTAAAATTAAAACTTACATTCTTATAATGCACTTATACTTCTCAGACAAATCTAAAAATTAACATGGATACAGTTTTAATAAGTTCTCTTCCCTTTATCTACTGAAACAGTGCTGGCCGTCCCTGAATAATAGCTCGATCAAACGGCATCTTTCGTCTATCTCTTTCCTTTCCGCTGTAAAACGCTCAGGCTCTCCTGAGCCCTAAAGCGCGCGCTTGCTCCTATGGGCATCAATTGATATGACTGCCATATAGGATAATAAGAACAACCCCAAGCAGGAAAACACTTCTCCACTCTGTTCATGCACCTAAGTTACAATAAGTCGGCCTACCTCATTCCTTCAACACCCACGCATCCCACGATCGTAGTTAATCATTCCCCAACACTTCGAAACAGCTGAATATTTGCACTGCATAAATGTAATAGAAACTACGCAATGAGAAATCACTGACTAGCCTAGATCACTGCCCTGCTACTAATCAGCTGATCAAAACCGTCGTTATCACTGGCAGCTGGAAATCACCTCTAATCACTGAATCACCAATTAAAATCACTGTGTTAGAAAACGAACAATCATTGCTTCACCGGTGAACGAAGTCACTTTTTAGCCCACCTCAACTACTGTGCAACATCAATAATAACCAACGACCGAATAAATGAAGTTAACTTACAGCTGAAGTCGACGCAATGATTCTGACGCCTGTTCTTGAACTGAGAGTCCGGTCTACGAGCTTATGTCACAGTACACCCAAGTTGACCTGCTCTGACCCAAGAAACCAAAACACAGACACCTGTCTGCAAACATGCTCATTCCAGGAACGTTGTACAGTCCGTGCTGAAATCGAGGTAAGGCTTGTTGAAGTGGGAGTTGTATGTTCTATAGGCCTACGACAGTGATGTCAAAGCAAGCGCATTTTCCTGACCTTGACGTCGTGCGCGGGCATCAAGCGCTAAGTATGGAAAGAGGAAGGGTTGTGTATATGAATAAGCAGCCTGTTGAATTAAGAAAACAGTGGTGCACAAACTTCAAAAGGAACGTGAAATTTTATGTCGTTATTTTTATATGGCTTCTTTCTGTTTGGTATTATCTATATTGTCTGTAAAACAAAAGTACTAACACTGATTTCTTAATATTGCACTTGTGTTTTAAATGTTAATAACATAATAAAGAGTTAAGAAGGAATAGGCCTATTCACAAAAAGTCCATAGTAGAACAACTACACTGTACTAAATGGATGAAACACATCATTCATAAAGAAAGTGATATCTAAAAAAAAAAGAGATTGAGTATGACATGATAAGTTGGAATTGATATTGATGGTACCTTTAGCCTTATAAAAGTAATCAACAAATCAAAACAATATTACAGTACAAAGCAAAGTTACCTAGGTGCTGTAAGTTATATGTTTTAAGTGTAACTAATATTCCATAACAAAACTCTTATCACATTATGCTTTTAAGGTGATATTGGTGAGCAACTTCCTATCATCAGAATATTAAATTACTTTCTCGAAATGTGCTGAAGCTATAGAGCTGACATTTTTACAACACATGGGCAAATATCTTTTGCTTATGATGTAACAGTAGTTGCTTTGTTAATTCATTTCATTACAAATAATTTCCATGCGAATATTTAAAAAAATTTCAATACACTATCTTCAGTAATACGTATTTACGTATATTGGATTTACGAAAACATTCTGTAAGACTACTAAATAAATAGGCATATATCTGAAAATTTCACTTTTCTGTAAAAAATTGAGAAAATATTTCTTTTGAATAAAAAAAAATCAAACTTATGAATAATGAGCATTAAAATTAAAACTTACATTCTTATAATGCACTTATACTTCTCAGATAAATCTAAAAATTAACAAGGATACAGTTTTAATAAGTTCTCTTCCTTCTATCCATTGAATCAGTGCTGGCCATCCCTGAATATAGCTCGACCAAGCGGCATATACTACCTCTTTCGTCTGTCTCTTTCCTTTCCGCTGTAAAGCGCTCAGGCTCTCCTGGGCTCTAAAGCGCGCGCTTGCTCCTATGAGCATCAATTGACATGACTGGCTACGAGCTTAATTTTGTGTGTTGTGTCCCCAATCCGTTATGACCATGCAAAGAATCCTCATTCATTATAATTACACCGAAAGCAATGATAGTGATTACTAGTCTGTGTAGCTCTACTGATGAATTGTATATAGACCTACTGTAAATTGAATGGTAATATGTATAGCTCAACTGATGAATTGTTTATGATTATAAATTGAATTAATCTACTTGATATTAATTGCACAAATTTGTATAGCTTAATGAAAGTATGCTACTTTGTATTGTATATAGGCCTATTTGTATAGTTTTGGCCGATGAATTGTATATGCTTTAAATTGAATAGTAATCTATATAGCTCTACTGATAAATTGTTTGTGTTTCTAATTTGAAGTAGTTTGCATGATATGTATTATCAATTTCTGTATATCACAACTGGTTGAATTGTTTATGCCTTAAATTTAATTAAATTGTTTTGTATTATAATATAGCTCAACTTATGAATGATCGTTTGCGTTTGTAAATTTAATAATCTGATTGGCTATGTATTGTATACTTTTAGTAGAGCCATCGATGTAGCTCAGTCGACAGACTCTCTGGGCTGCTGATCCGGAGCTGCGTTCGGGCTTGGGTTGGATCCCCCTTTGGACTTTGGTTTCTTCGGAGGTTTTCCCCAGCCGTGGGACTGAAGCCGGATGGTCTATGGCGAGTCCTTGGCATCAACCCCTTTGATTTGATTACCCCCTTTGATTTGATTACCTGGTTGGGTTTTTCCGAGGTTTCCCCCACCGAAAAGGGGTAATATTTTGGCGAATCCTCGGACCTCATCTCATCTTACTACATCTCGCCAAAATGTAAAAAAAAATGTAAAAAAAAATTGTACAAAATTGTAGAAAATTACTAAATTGTAAAACTATAAAAATTTGTAAAAATTGTAATTGTAATATTGTAAAATGTTGACATGTTCCACATCTTAAAGCTTCATTGCTCATGTAAGATCTATGGAATAAAATGAATGAATGAATGAATGAATGAATGAATGAATGAATGACTGGTGGAATGATAGTCAATATGAAGATACAGGCCCGTAGGTCGTAGGAGGAGACGAATCAAGAATATGGGCCCCCGGCTAAAGTCAAGAAATTGGGTCCCTGAAGTAAAAATAAAAAGTAATACCATCTCTTCAATGTTGAACCCAGACGAAATTCACGCAGTCACACATTTACTAATAGCCTAACATTCACTGACACACTTTAAAAAAACTAACTGACGACTAACTTATTAATAAGCTTAGTAATCTTGCTACCAAAAGACTCAAGTTGCGGGTAAATATATAGTAGGTGGAAACCAGGTGATGCAGCAGAGAAAGAGACAGACAAACATGTTCTTACTGCATGTTCGTAGAGTACATCCAACCTGAAATAAAAGTAGAGCAACTACCGACTTTATAATCTAACGGCGCAACAGCCCGAAGTTGGCCAGGGCCTACCTGCGTGACAAACATTTTTTCTTCATAAAGTATGGGTACAAAGTGCTGACGGAGTTGGGGCTCACTTGGAATATGTTCCTTCATTTATTTATTTATTTATTTATTTATTTATTTATTTATTTATTTATTTATTTTTTTATTCATTTATTTATTTATTCTGGTGTAGTTAAGGCCATCAGGCCTTCTCTTCCACAACACCAGGAATACAAATACAATAACAGAAATAAAAAGGAAAAAAAAAAACACTATAAACGAAGTAAAGTCACACAAAAATATACACAGGTTGCAGTCACACAAACTTTAAATGAGTGATTAAGTATAATTAATTGTATCTTGTACTTTTCTAGAAATTCTCTAAAGTGCTTATTATTCAATTTATTAAGCAGTATATTGGCATTGACCATCATGGCACATAGATCCCTGCAAAACATGGATTTCTTATCGTACTCTCTCTGAGTTTTTAATGGTACTGCTTGTTTTGAGTTACGTACAACCATATTTCTATGCCTTTTTGTATTGCAGTGTCTTTCAATGCACTGTTTTCTTGTAACGTTTATATCTACTTTGCACAACTTAACTTGTATGTAGGCCTAATGTAAATTATTTATTTATTATTTTGCTAATAATTATAATATAACATAAGTTATATTATATATAAAAAAACTTTAGCTCGCCCCTGAAAGAGTAGAACTCGTGCTCAGGGGCGGATTCCTGAATTGAAATTAATAAGTATACAATACAATTCGTCTTATGTCTACTGTGCAATTATAGTATATAAATTTAAATTGACAATTTTTCAATTTTTACAAAATCCATACCTAACTTTTTTAATTTAATACCAGAACTATTAGAATTGACAAGATCAGGATATTTAAATATAAATTTGTTATAGCCTATATTCTTGGGCCTAAATTACTACTATGATTAAATACTGTAACAGTGTTGCATTTTGGTTCAAACAATCTTAAAGAATTCATACCTTTTGTTTCATAACTATGAGAATACAATTCAAAATTATTTCGATTTTTATGTATGAATTTTATTAATACAATATAATAAATTTGTCTTACGTTAAGTACATTAAAGTCTAAAAACAAATTTTGAGATGGAAAATCAATAGGTTTATGAAGACATATTTTAATTATTTTCTTCTGTAATAAATAAAGTGGATTAAAGTTGGATTTAAATGAGCTACCCCATCCTATAATTCCATACATAATTACCGATTGAAATAAAGTTAAATATATTGTGCGTAATAAACTTATTGACAAGTAATTCCTCAATAAAACAAAATAATACACTATTTTACGTAATTTATTACAAAGGTAATTAATGTGTTGGTTCCATTTTAAATGATTATCGAAAATTATGCCTAAATACTTAACTTCAGAGGACTCTTTAATAATCGGTCGTTTACACTGTACTGTATAAGACAACAATCAGAATTATGTAATTTAATACTTAATATAGATGTACGAGGTTTGTTACATAAATCTAGAATATACATAATACAAAGAATCAATGTTTGGTTGTTATGTAGGCCTACCAATAATCATAGAATTAATTACTACTTGTCAAAATCCACAAAAAATAACTTTGAAATATTAGTCTAGTGGTTATGTCAAAGTTTATCTATAGGACTACGTATTTAACGACGCTGTAGACCTACCAAGTAGTAGATTATTTTGCGTCCATGGATTTTGAGGCAGCGGTGTAGGCCTAATGTTTGGGGAAAACCTCGGAAAATTTCCAACCAGGTAATGAGCGCAAGCAGGAATCGAACCCCTTTCCGAGCTGAAGTCCAGGCAAACGTGCAAACGCCGGTGTATTGGTCCATAATTTTTATTTATTTTATTGGGTTACTTATTTTACGACGCTGTACCAACATCTAGGTTATTTAGCGTCTGAATGAAATGAAGGTGATAATGCCAGTGAAACGAGTCCGGGGTCCAGGACCGAAAGTTATCCATCATTTCCTCATATTGGGTTGAGGGAAAACCCCTGAAAAACCTCAACCAGGTAACTTGCCCCGATCGGGATTCGAACCCGGGCCACCTGGTTTTGCGGCCAGACGCGCTGACCGTTACTCCACAGGTGTGGACCTTGGTCCATAGTACAAGAGACAAAATGACAAGATGAAAATAAATGACATTCGAGAAAGATAGACTTGAGGTGAAATGGAAAAGTCTCGGAACAAAATATGTAATTTTTAGGGAAACGGGAAAGCTGAGGGAAAATAATGATCCTGGTGTGTTGTTCATAACACTACATTTAAACTCCAGGGTCGAACCGAAGCCCGAGGAGTCGTTGAACTCTGCTTTGTTATTTCGCTGCAGGAGCGATAGGCTACTGTAAATTAACAACTTGTACTAATGCCTCTCATGCTTTAACACATGCTGCCGATAAAACACACAGCCTACAAGTCAAAGGCACTGCGTCCCTTCAGTATTGTCCGATTTGTTCCAGTAATAAAATGGTCTACAAGCCGGCAATAAAATCGCAGTGCATTGAACTCCGCACTGGTTTTATTACACCGCGAGAGTAGAGTTTACATTTCCTGTGACAACTGAACTTTATACGAAAACAAGAGATGAGATTTTTTTCATAAAAACAGATTTTGTTTAGCTTTACTAAGAACTGTAACATTAAGTATTTATAAGTTTCATATGCGTGTTATGGCAGAATTTGGTAGCGAGTAAAAATGAATATTTTTGGGGTTTTGTGTACATATTTTAGAGGTAAAAACATAGGTCTAAGGGTAAGGTTGCCTATATCGCACCACTTTAGCATTTATCATTTTTATTGAACAATACAGTTTTTATTTTCTGCATTCCTTTACAGAGATACATTCCCAGAACATTTACCTTTCATGTAAAAAAGTATCCTTGAATTTGGTTTAATATTTTTTAATTAGAATGACATTTTCGACACACTTGTCAGCGGTGCCATTTAGGCAACTAGTTTCCTAAACAGCACCTGCGGTTTCTTAAATCGCACCTCTTTACCTGCAGGGAACAGGATGATGGAAAGCTTTTAATATTGAACATATTGAACAGTATTTAACATGAATAATGTAATAAATGCTAATTACAAGTTTATTGAAATTAATGGAAGAGAGTAACGCATCTTCAAATTAAATTGAAAAAATAAAGCATAAAGTATCTAACATTTAAATTTCCTGAATGAGTTTTATTTGTTACACATTTGCCACGTGCTTCACCAGGCAGTCCAGACTTTAAATTGCGTCACCTTCTCTCCGCGATTATCTCGAAGCCACCTAAGAGCTGCTTCATGATTTAGCTGTCTGAAATGGTTTGAAGATAGGAACATCTAAAGGCTGGGGCTCTGTGTATTATGACGAGAAAGCTGAAACAGGAGCACACCATTTTCCCGAGATAATCTAGCTTCTAAATTTTTGGACTGGGTTGTATAGGTGGATATACAGAAGCAGTACTTTTTCTATGGCAGATTTGAGTGGCAAATAAAATGTTTGACTATTCGACAAATAGTTCACCGTTGATGTAACCTGACTCAGAGCAAACAACTAACGATCCTGGAGGAGCACCAGCTGATAATGTAGGATGCACTGTTTGACGTTTAAAAATTATCATAGGTGGCACAAAATACCTGGTGCGCTTGTACAACACACACTTTTTGTATTAACCCCCTTTTCACCACTTGATATTGCACCCACCTGATGCATTCCTCGTTCAGTTAAAATTTTTGGGGCCTTCTTTTGTACGGCTAGAATTGCTACAGTTGCTCATATGCGAATTAGGCACCTACAAAGTGGTGCGAATTAAGAAACTACGTCATAAGTTATTATTTCCTTAATTCTAGTCTATAATCTCCACATGTTCGAAAATCCTACTAAGTTAAATTTTCTTTAATATTTCTTTAAGCCAATAACATCTTAAGATTATGGATTCCTTTGCATACAAATCCGTTATTTAGTTACAAAATGTTAGCTAAATATACATCCACCTGAACGATTAACTTATATTAGTTACATTATCACCACGCTGCTGACACAAAGAAGTGGCAGAAATCAAGTGACATGGTGGAAGTTCATATGGTAGATTGTGACAATACCTCTAGATGCCACTCTACTACAGTAATTTGTTTTAAACTAGCAGCGGTGCCATTTAGGAAGTGATGCGATTTATGCTACTCTAGGCTACCCTATGCATATTTCGTACTTATCACCATGGCGCTCATGATAACCACAGAGCCCTCTTCAAGCGAAGTTGCCCTACTGCTCCTTTCGTGTTGATGGGATAGCAAATCAGAAATAAATTTAAAATTGATTTAAAAAAAATAATAAAGTCCTCATTGAACTGCAAAAAGTTAATGCAATGTTGGACGGTGAGCATGTAGAAACTGTATTTTCAGGTAAGATCGTATGCACGTGTCTAATGTATTTCTTATGACGTAACACATAGCTCGTTGACTAATCAAAGAAGCAAGGACAGGAGCCAATATGCCTATCGTTGAATCGAGCTTGTTAGCAGGGTTGCCATGCGTACGACTATATTTCACTGAAGGGAAAAAATTATTTTGGAACTTTCCAAAATAAAAGTGATGGTTAATTCGTCCCTTTTATACAAGTTTTCTTCATGAAATAAATATATTTTTTGACATTCGGTCCATTACAATAAAGCAACTTATAGAGCAGGCATGTCAATTGATGCCCACAGGAGCAAGCGCGCGCTTTAGAGCCCAGGAGAGCCTGAGCGCTTTACAGCGGAAAGGAAAGAGACAGACGAAAGAGGTGGTAGGCCTATATGCCGCTTGGTCGGGCTATATACAGGGATGGCCAGCACTGATTCAATGGATAAAGGGAAGAGAACTTATTATAACTGTATCCATGTTAATTTTTAGATTTGCCTGAGAAGTATAAGTGCATTATAAGAATGTAAGTTTTAATTTTAATGCTCATTTTTCACAAGTTTGATTTTTTTATTCAAAAGAAATATTTTCTCAACTTTTCGTATAGAAAAGTGAAATTTTCAGGTATAGGCCTATTTATTTAGTAGCCTTACAGAATGTTTTCGTAACTCTAATATACCGTATATATACGTATTAGTCTACTGAAGATAGTGTATTGAAAATTTTGAAAATATTCGCATGGAAATTGTTTGTAAGGAAATGAATTAACAAAGCAAGTACTGTTACATCATATGCAAAATATACGTGCCCATGTGTTGTAAAAATGTCAGCTCTATAGCTTCAGCAGATTTCGAGAAAATAATTTAATGCTCTGATGATAGGAAGTTGCTCACAAAAATCACCTTCAAAGCATAATGCGATAAGAGTTTTGTTATGTAATATTAGTTACACTTAAAACAGATACAGTACCTGGGTAACTTTGCTTTGTACTGTAAAACTGTTTTGATAAGTTTATTGATTACTTTTGTAAGGCTAAAGATACCATCAATATAAATTCCAACTTATCATGTCATACTCAATCTCTTTCTTTGGAATATCACTTTCTTTATGAATGATGTGTTTCATCCACTTAATACAGTATATTATACTACTATGGAATTTAAGTGAATATTCCTTCTTAACTATCTATTATGTTATTAAGATTTAAAACACAAGTGCAATATTAAGAAACCAGTGTTAGTACTTTTGTTTTGGAGACAATATAGATAATATTAAACAGAAGGAAGCCATATAAAAATAACGACATAAAATTTCACGTTCCGTTTGAAGTTTGTGCACCACTGTTTTCTTAATACAACAGGCTGCTTTTACATATACACAACCCTTCCTCTTTCCATACTTAGCGCTTGCTGCCCGCGCACAATGTCAAGGTCAGAAAAATGCGCTTGCTTTGACATCACTGGCCTAGAGTGTTAGTTGGGAGGCCGGAGGGAAAATTACCTTTGAGGAGGCTGAGACGTAGATGCGAGGCTAATATTAAAATGGATTTGAGGGAGGTGGGATATGTTGATAGAGATTGGATTAATCTTGCATAGGATAGGGACTGATGGCGGGCTTACGTGAGGGCAGCAGTGAACCTCCGTGTTCCTTAAAAGCCGTAAGTAAGTACAGCAACATGTAGCCTGTGTACGGAGCGGCTATGTCGACACTGCGATCAACTTCAGCTTTCCGTCTCCCTCAGCTTGTGTTTGAACTCTTTGCTAGGGCTGTACTCACAGCAGGGCAGAAACAGCAAACGAAGACTGAGACAAAGATTATAAAGAGAAAAGAAGGAGAGATGGCAACGTCACTGAAATCAAACAGGATGTTCATAAGACAAAACTTTGGTATCAGATAGCTACACGAACAAAGGACGAGCGAGCAAGTGCTCTCGACCCATACAAGCATGGTTGCCAGATGTAGCAATTGGAACCGTCGTACTAACATATGAAAATTGTCGTACATTTCTCAGCTTCCTAATACTAGTTCGATTAATTGAAATGTGTCTTAGTGAAACTTACAGCAGAGTCCGTAGGCTATAGGCCAGTTTCTATCTGATGCTTTTCCAATTCACAGCGGGCTGAAGTAAGGAGATGCACTATCGTCTTTACTTTTTTAACTTCGCTCTAGAGTATGCCATTAGGAAAGTTCAGGATAACAGAGAGGGTGTGGAATTGAACGGGTTACATCAGCTGCTTGTCTATGCGGATGACGTGAAAATGTTAGGAGAAAATCCACAAACGATTAGGGAAAACGCGGAAATTCTACTTGAAGCAAGTAAAGCGATAGGGTTGGAAGTTAATCCCGAAAAGACTAAGTATATGATTATGTCTCGTGACCAGAATATTGTACGAAATGGAACTATAATAATTGGAGATTTATCCTTTGAAGATATAGAAAAATTCAAATATCTTGTAGCAACAGTAACAAATATAAATGACAGTCAGGAGGAAATTAAACGCAGAATAAATATGGGAAATGCCTGCTATTATTAGTCGGTTGAGAAGCTTTTGTCATCTACTCTGCTGTCAAAAATTCTGAAAGTTAGAATTTATAAAATATTTATATTACAGGTTTTCTGTATGGCTGTGAAACTTGGACTCTCACTTTGAGAGAGGAACAGAGATTAAGGGTGTTTGAGAATAAGGTTCTTAGGAAAATATCTGGGGCTTAGAGGGATGAGGTTACAGGAGAATGGAGAAAGTTACACAACGCAGAGCTGCACGCATTGTATTCTTCACCTGACATAATTAGGAACATTAAATCCAGACGTTTGAGTTGTAGCACGTATGGGTGAATCCAGAAATGCATATAGAGTGTTAGTTGGGAGGCCGGAGCGAAAAGACCTTCGGGGAGGCCGAGACGTAAATGGGAAGATAATATTAAAATGGATTTGAGAGAGGGGGGATATGATGGTAGAGACTGGATTAATCTTGCTCAGGATAGGGACCAATGGCGGCTTATGTGAGGGCGGCAATGAACCTCTGGGTTCCTTAAAAGCCAGTAAACGTTCCGGTGAATTTCAATGTTGTGAAGGCCATAACTCGGAAATGAAGCATTTCCGGACACATGTTGTAATGAACTATTTTGATTGTCTACATGTGGGAAATACATACCTGAAATTATGCCCCGTATTTTTTAAACAACCTATATATATATATATATATATATATATATATATATATATATATATATATATATATATATATATATATATATAAAATTCTAGTCCACCGCTGTATAGTAATGGTTAGCATGTCTGACTGTGAAACAGGGAGGCCGGGGTTCAAATCCCGGTTGAGACAAGCTAGCTGGTTGTTGAGGTTGTTTTCGGGGTTTTCCCTCAACCCATTAAGAGCAAATGCTGAGTAACTTTCGACGCTGGAGTCATTTCGCTGGCTTTATCACCTTCATGTCATTGACGCCATATAAGCATCGCAGTTCATAAAAAATCGTAAAATAAACATATACAGTATATTTATATAGGTTAATGTTAAAAAAATGTTATGTTTTATTTAACGAAGCTCGCAACTGCAGAGGTTATATCAGCGTCGCCGGATGTGCCGGAATTTTGTCCCGCAGGAGTTCTTTTACATGCCAGTAAATCTACTGACATGAGGCTGTCGCATTTATCATCATCATCATCATCCTTCACGAATTAGGCCTCTGTAAACCTGTTTCGGCCCCATCTAGCAGTCTTCTTAACGGTCTTCCTGGTCGACGATGTCCTCTAGGTTTATATTGCATCGTAATTTTTGGGATTCTTGAATTTTCCATTCTTCTTACATGATCTAGCCAATTGAATTTGTATCTGGTGATTTTTTCTTCTACTGACTCTACTTCTAATTTTTCTAAAATTTCTTCATTCCTTTTTCGGTCTAAAAGAGTATATCCTGCTGTCCTGAAAAATTTCATTTCCGTTGCTTTGATTCTGTTCATGTCTTTTTTCTTTAATGTCCAAATCTCGCTTCCGTATAGAAGGGTGGGTAATGCTAGTGTATTATATATTTTTATTCTTGTAGATTTTTGTACTAATTTAGCTTTTAATGTATTGTTTATTATTCCTAGAATTTGTGTAAATTTGGTAATTTTCTTGTTCACATCTTTTTCATTTTGATAAGATATTTCACAACCCAGATAATTGAAATTTTGCACTTGTTCGAGGCATTGGTTATTGTGTATTATCTTACTTCTCACTGGGTCTTGTCCTAAAAATGCCATTACTTTTGATTTTTGTGCTGAAATTTCCATCCCAAAATCTTTTAATATTTCATTTAATGTATACAATCCTCTTTGTAAATTATCCTCTGAATTGGAAATTATGACTTGATCATCGGCATAGAGTAAGGTATTTAATGTTAGAGCACTGGTTATTTTGATTCCTGATGTGTAGATTTGGTTCCATTTTAAAATAATTTCATTTATATAAATATTAAATAAAGTTGGTGATAGTGGACAACCTTGTCGAACTCCATTATTAACTAATTTTCTTTCGGATATACAGTTATTTATTTTTACACTTATTTTGCTGTCCGTGTAGATTTCTATTATATTTTGGAATAGCAAATTTGGAATATTTTTTTCTTGTAATATGTCGAATAAAAGGTCTCTTCGGACTTTATCAAAAGCTTTCACTGTCGCATTTAAGCACACTTAAATGCCATCGACCTGGCCCGGGATCGAACCCGCATCCTTGGGCATAGAAGGCCAGCACTATACCAACTCGCCAACCAGGTCGAATTTATATAGGTTATGTCTACCAATAAATTTTAGTTTTATTTAAGAATACTATTACTTATTGTTCACATCCACAATGACATTCAGTATTGAAACAAATCAACACCCACTTCTTCATCATCAATACTGTCATCACCATAAAACGTACACGATGCCGCTTGGTTAGAAACAGTTTTATTATATTTAAAGTCGGCAGAAATTTGATCTTTGGCGACAGATATTTTAGTATCAATCAATGCTGCGCTCAAAATTATATATTAATGGTATATTCTGAGCAAAAAATATATGATAGTGCATCTCCTTGCTTTAGCCTGCAGTGAATTGGAAAAACATCGCACAGAAACTGGCCTATGGGAACCCTGCTATAAATTTCACCGAGACACATTTTAATTAATCAAACTAGTTTATTGATAATAGCAAATTGAACAAAAAGGTTATACAGGGACATCATTTTATTTTTACTAACATTTTAATATTAACCTGTCTATACCTTTAGAGAACCGGAAACACCGCTTGCTCCCCCCTCCAAGACTGGAGTTCGATGATACTGGCGTAAAACACAAATCACTCTACTAGGTATAGGAGGGAAGAAAAGTAGTTCATCCATTTACGTAAACTAGGAAATATCGCGATTTTGAGTTTGATAATTTTCATTAGGTTTTTCTTTAATCAAAGTACAGTACTGTATTAAGAATAAGTGTTTTTACTCACGAAGTGAGTTATCCATGCGAACGTATTCATTATGCAGTGTATACTGTCTACAGCACATTAGCGTACAATATAGAGAAAGAAGTTAAATTGAAAAATAATCATAATATGAATATTTAAACACAATTTTGAAAATGGTGGCCGTTCATTTCGATACAGGCTTCAGTTATTTTGTGCATATTATCGCACTATAGACTATTGCATCTAATTCCAATTGCCAGTTTCGTCCTTCGTACTAGTAACTCATGTTGAAATAATTCTGTACCTACTCTACGTACTGTGAATTCAATATTCACTTCTGCCCGACCCGAAAATATAAAATCACTCAGACATGCTATCTACTGTCCGTCCAAGTGGTTATGCCGCAGGATTGTAGAAAGGGAGGAAATCACGTGACAGTTAATTACTTAACGAGGCCCTTTTATTTAAGTTAAATTAAACAGCTGTATAATATTACGTAAACGTCCAATTCCTAAGAGAAATTAATGTTTTCAGAAAAGAGCTAAGACAGCCCAGCTTTTACAGAGGGGCGAGCAGAATCAGGTTGGGGAAATCGGGATGCGACGTAGGCAAACGGACAGTACCTGTGCGAAAATATGATTCAATATTGAAAGCTCTTTCGTCAGTGGAAAACGCGAACATATTTCTGGAACGTACCATATGGAACTTCCTTAGTAGAAGGGGTGGGAGTGAAGTACATTCAAAAACTCAGGTACAATAAAAATTGAAGTAAAAATAAAATGATGTCCCTGTATAAAACTTCTCTCTTAACCGAGTCATATGCCTTTTTGAAATGTACGATGGTGCACTGTACCCTTATACTCCCATTTTTTCTCCAATTCTGTGGAATAGAAAAAACCTGATCAATTGTCATTCTGTATTTATAACATTACTACAACAAATTGTAATATAATTGGTGCATCTCTTTAAGAGCTAGCAATGCCAAGACCTGAACATAGACCTACTCTAAGACTGTTCTAGAAACTGATTCCAGAAAAATACCGTCGACCGCAATCGGTGCTTGTCTAATATTCTTGCTGCTACTGTTCATGCTGCCGCAAGGTAATAAAAGAGTTTATTTGAGTTTAACGACGTCCTGTTTACTTGCGCCAAGTTGCAATGGGGAAAATGTTTAATAGTGCACATAAAGAATGGCATTCCTCCCTTTGTCACGTAGGCCTACACTGGCACCGATTGCACACCGCAATCGATGCATTTTCTGAAGGAAGGTGAAATACCATCGACTTCACAGATATGAAAAACGATCTCGCATATGTTTCACGTGTATTGAAATAGTTCAGTTCATCTTATCTTACTTACTTACAAATGGCTTTTAAGGAACCCGAAGGTTCATTGCCGCCCTCACATAAGCCCGCCATCGGTCCCTATCCTGTGCAAGATTAATCCAGTCTCTATCATCACACCCCACCTCCCTCAAATCCATTTTAATATTATCCTCCCATCTACGTCTCGGCCTCCCTAAAGGTCTTTTTCCCTCCGGTCTCCCAACTAACACTCTATATGCATTTCTGGATTCGCCCATACGTGCTACATGCCCTGCCCATCTCAAACGTCTGGATTTTAAGTTCCTAATTATGTTAGGTGAAGAATACAATGCGTGCAGTTCTGTGTTGTGGAACTTTCTCCATTCTCCTGTAACTTCATCCCGCTTAGCCCCAAATATTTTCCTAAGCACCTTATTCTCAAACACCCTTAACCTATGTTCCTCTCTCAGAGTGAGAGTCCAAGTTTCACAACCATACAGAAGAACCGGTAATATAACTGTTTTATAAATTCTAACTTTCAGATTTTTGGACAGCAGACTGGATGATAAGAGCTTCTCAACCGAATAATAACACGCATTTCCCATATTTATTCTGCGTTTAATTTCCTCCCGAGTGTCATTTATATTTGTTACTGTTGCTCCAAGATATTTGAATTTTTCCACCTCTTCGAAGGATAAATCTCCAATTTTTATATTTCTATTTCGTACAATATTCTCGTCACGAGACATAATCATATACTTTGTTCATTTCATCTTATCACTTTGGCAAAAGCTAAAGCTATTGTTTATGTTCTAGTTGTTGAACAGTATTTAAACAATATGCATAGGACTAGGTCTTAGGCCTACACAATTACTTACTCATGGCTTTTATGGAACCCGGAGGTTCATTGCCGCCATCACATAAGCCATCGGTCTCTATCCTGAGCAAGATTAATCCAGTCTCTACCATCATATCCCATCTCTCTCAAATACATTTTAATATTATCCTCCTACCTACGTCTCGGCCTCCGGCCTCCCAAGTAACACTCTATATGCATTTATGGATTCGCCCATACGTGCTACATGCACTGCTCATCTCAAATGTCTGAATTTATTGTTCCTAATTATGTCAGGTGCAGTTGTGTGACTTTCTCCATTCTCCTGTAACGTAATCCCTCTTAGCCCCAAATAATTTCCTAAGCTGGTGCCTCAACTTAGACAAGATCTCGATGATGATTTCATCTTTCAGCAAGATGGGGCTCCGCCACATTTCCACAATGCAGTTCGTGCTTACCTGAATACGGAGATGTCTGATCGTTGGATAGGACGTGCTGGAGTAAGGGACAGATGTTTCATGACATGGCCATCAAGGTCACCCGATATGACTGAATTTGACTTTTTTCTATGGGGGTAACTAAAGGACCGTGCGTTTGTACCGCCTTTGCCACGTGATTTAGAGGAACTAAAAACCAGAATTCGAGAAGCTGCCGCCACGGTCACAGAGGATATGTTGAAAAGGGTATGGGAAGAGTTTGATTATCGTTTGGATATCTGCCGAGTCACTCGTGGTTCACACATTGAATCTCTGTAAGGTGTAAAACGAACTTTGAGAGTTTGACTTTAAATTGACGTGTGTTTGAAAGTGCTATCATTAGTAGTTTTTGTGTAATAAAATATTGAAAGTGTTACCGAACTTTTGATATGCCCTGTATTGTAGGCAAATAATGCCAATAAGGAAACACAGAGCAAAGTTTACATTTTTTACAATTTTATTTCATTTACACTTAGGCCTATGTGTTTATTGTTACAAATTTCAGTCGAATAAAATCTTTCCTGTCAACGTACGGTCGTTGACAGAAGCAGCTGAGTCGAGCGCTCGTTCACGAGGTACCACGCTCTGCAGCTGAGTTTCCATGCACCGTACATCGTAACTTGACTAACCGTTTTGGTCAAGTGAAATTAATCACGCATTGAAATTTGATAGATTAAAAATATAGGCCAATTGTTCGGACTATTTTCTTGTCCTGGAATTTCAACGATTATTCTTAGGACCTACTCCTGTATTGCACAGAAGATACTTAGATGCACCAATCCAGGCACTGTATTGTATTGTATTCATACATTACTTTACAGCTAGAATATGGAACAAGTCAAAAAACTTAATACTATTATAAAGTCTTCATTTATAGTCACAGTCTAAATGAAATATATATAAATAGACGAGATTTACAATATAGTCTACTAGTACAACACAAAGTTTTAGTCTCAATTTCATGAAACGTTATTGAATGTCATGAATTCACCTACAGAATAGAAGGCGTGAGAAATTAGGTACTTCTTTAATTTGGCCCTAAATAATCTTATGTTTTGAGTTTCATTTTTTTATATCGATAGGGAGGCTATTAAAATTTTTTACTGCCATATACCACACTCCTTTTTGATAGCACGATAGACTTGCCGATGTAATATGGACGTCATTTTTTGACGTGTATTTATGGTGTGAACTGTTGAATTAGTTACAAAGTTTTCACGATTACATACGAGGAAGATTATTAATGAAAAGATATACTGAGAAGCCATGGGCATTATTTGTAGTTTTTTGAAAATAGTCCTACACGATTTCCTAGATTTGGCACCTACTATTATTCTAATTACCCTTTTTTGTAATAGAAATATACTGTTACTATCTGTGGAATTTCCCCAGAATATTATTCCAAAACTCATTATCGAGTGGAAGTATGCAAAGTATATTGTTTTAAGGTATCGCTTTGCTCATGCATAGATCTAATAGCAAAACAAGCTGAATTTAGTTTGGGGGTAATTTCTTTAATATGGTTTTTCCAATTTAACACATTATCGATTTTTAAGCCAAGAAATTTGGTTGTTGTTTCTAATAGGGATCTATTGTTAATTATTGTGCTAGAAATTTGCGAGGTTGAATTTGGACAGGATTTAAATTGAATTATGTTAGTTTTGTTACAATTTAATATTAATTTATTGACTGAGAACCAATAACATATTTTGAAGAGAAAATCCTCTGTTGAAGATTGGAATGTGTTGGAGTTATTGGCTGTAATTACTATACTTGTGTCATCTGCAAATAGGGTAAGGTTGCCTATATCGCACCACTTTAGGATTTATAATATTTATTGAACAATACAGATTTTATTTTCTGCACTCATTTACAGAGATGCATTCCCAGAACATTTATCTTTCATGTAAAAAAGAATCCTTGAATTTGATTTAATATTTTTTAATTAAAATTACATTTTTGAAACACATGTCAGTGGAGCCATTTAGGCAACTAGTTTCCTAAATAGCACCTGCGGTTCCTTAATTCGCTCCTCTTTATCTGCATGTAACAGGATGAAGAAAAAACTTTTAATATTGAACATATTGAAGAGTATTTGCATGAATAATGCAATAAATGCAAATTACAAGTTTACTGAAATTAATGCAAGAGAGTAACGCATCTTCAAATGAAATTGAAAAAAAAAATAGAGCGTAAATTACGTAACATTTAAACTTTCTGAATGCGTTTTTTATTGTTACACATTTGCCATGTGCTTCACCAGGCATTCAGACTGCAAACTGCGTCATCTTTTCTCCATGATTATCTCGAAGCCACCTAAGAACTGCCTCATGATATAGCTGTCTGAAATGATTTGAAGATAGAAACATCTAAAGGCTTGCCCTTTGAGTATTATGACGAGAAAGCTGAAACAGGAGCACACCATTTTCCCGAGATAATCTAGCTTCTAAATTTTTGGAATGTGTCGTATAGGTGGACATACAGAAGCAGCACTTTTTTCTATGGCAGGTTTGAGTGGCAAATAAAATGTTTGAGCTTTTGGACAAATAGTTCACCGTTGATGTAACCTGACTCAGAGCAAACAAATAACAATCCTGGAGAAGCACCAGCTGATAATGAAGGATGCACTGTTTGACGTTTAAAAATTATCACAGGTGGTACAGAATACCTGGTGCGCTTGTACAATACACACTTGTTGTATTAACGCCCTTCTCACCACTTGATATTGCACCCACCTAATGCATCTAGTTCAGTTAAAATTTTTGGGACCTTCTTTTGTACGGTTATAATTGCTACAGTTGCTCATATCACACCGGTGCGAATCAGGCACCTACAAAATGGTGCGAATTGAGAAAATACGCCATAAGTTATTATTTCCGTCATTCTAGCCTATGATCACCACATGTTCGAAAATTCTACTAAGTTAAATGTTCTTTAATATCTCTTTAAACGAATAACATCTTAGATTATGGATTCCTTTGCATAAAAATCCGTTATTTAGTTACAAAATGTTAGCTAAATATACATCCACCTGAGCGATTAAGTTATATTAAATACACTATCACCACGCTGCTGACACAAAGAAGTGGCAGAAATCAAGTGACATGGTGGAAGTTCATATGGTAGATTGTGACAATACCACTAGATGCCACTCTACTACAGTAATTTGTTTTAAACTAGCAGTGGTGCGATTTAGGAAGCGGTGCGTTTTATGCTACTCTACCCTAAAATGGGATGACCTACATCTTTTATTAGGAGGGTGTTAACTAAAATAACGCTTCGAGTTTTATTAAGACAAAAGTGCCTTAAAGCTTATACGAAAAGGAAGTGGGCGTGCATTCCTTCCAACTGGGGAAGTCAGGGGAGAGAAATATTAATAGCATTTTCACACCACATTTGTTCAGTCGAGTGGAAGCAGTGAAGAGAATATGGAGTCGCGACGAACCTTCATTAAACCAAGATGTAAGTAACCTAAATTGTATAACTCAAGTAGGCTACTGGTTTTTTTTATAATGAATTTAAATACGTTTTAATCTTAAATTACCCGAAATTAACAGTCCAAAATGACAATGTAAAATCAGGCATTCATTAGGAGATATAATAATAAAGCTTAATGTAAAACAATAGGTCTCCATTACTGGCGTGAAATCCACGGATGTTGTGGAAGCATTTCTTCTCCTTTTACTTTCCAAGGAATGTTGGCAATGATAAAGAGTTGTGGTCCTCCTTCTTTGCATACTGGGTGTTCATTTCAAAGTGTGTCATGACGTCACTGTTGTGAGTCAGCGATTTGAAGCGAGTTTCAGCTTTTATGTTAGTGACGTTGCCTATTAATCAAGGCGTTCAATCTGAACTTGGGAACGTGTACGGTACAACTTGAACGTCGCAGCAACAGATGGCGGTCTGTACTGTCTGTGTACTACCATAACCTCTTACGAAGTGTGTTTTGCGCGGGCAGGTCGTACGCAGGGTATTTGTTATCATCGGTTGCGTACGGCAACATTCCACAACACAAATCAAATGCTCCGTGTCCATGTTTACAGTCGAAGTTAATGTCAACAAATACGTAAGTAATCGTCTTAACCGTCTCCCCATATCAAGGCAGTAATAAAAAAACCCACCTCAGTACATGTTTCCAAACAGTTCACATTCCTACCACTACCGGCGTTACCATACGTATCGGTACTGTCCAAATTTCACGAGAGGATCCCTGCGAGGGGAGTGTAGTCCTTGCGGGGTGAGAGGAGAGAGTAAGCCAGTAACTCGGCGTCCTTGAAGGAGCAGGTGGATGGGGTGATGTCATTGGCCGGCTGTGACAAACAAAACTCAGGCAATGGCCGGTCTGTTTCGTGTTGGGGGTAAGTTATAAGAGTGGGGGAAAAACTCACATTCCTTGCTCGGATCTTCTCGTGAGATGCGGACAGTAAGTACTTTTCAGAATGAACGCCGTACTTGCTAGGCAACTTCTCTGACACATAGGTAATACACCTCTGTGGAAGTGTACGAAGATTGAATTCTCTAGGCTCATCGACTAACCACATGACGACATACAGCGAGCCATGACACATTTTGAACCCAGTATACTGTATGTCATTTCTTCTTGCTTATAACTTATGAGCCACTGTATCGCATCGTCTTCACAGCGTGTCCTCCTACAGACAGGTCACATGAAAACTTTGCTAATATAACTGAACGATATACCCAATATTTAGGAATAAGTAAAGCACAACAAATAATAGTGAAATAAACACACAGTTCCCATAATTTAATTTCGTTTCTACGTGTGTCATTACGCTAGCCAGTAGCTAGGCTACTGACAACATCAACAAATAAAAATCACCAGGCTTTGAAAATCTTGCACAGTTTCATAAATGTAAGGCATAACAAAAGCCTAAACTCACCTAACATGTCACAGATTCGTATATGCAAGACAAAACAAAAACAAAAACATAAACTAACATAACTAGTCACAGAATCGTATATGCAAGGCATATCGCGAGTGTACGCTAGCATGAAACTTTCATAATTTCACATAAGTTATGTTGGCATGACTAGTAAGTCAGTTGAAGTTGCATAAAAAGAAAGGATCTACCTCAACGCTAGTTTAACCTGAAATTTAAGAATATGTATGGTAAGACTTTCCTGTGTTAAATTTCAACGTACCTCGTTAACATGTTTCGACCTATTTATGGGTCATCTTCAGAACTGGTCGTTGCTGGTCTTGGCGCCACTTGTTCTGTTTCCTGTGAGGGTGTGTTCCTGTGGTATCGTGTAGAGTCAAAGAGTGTGTGTGTTTTGAAGTCGAGTTTTGTGTTTAGAATTTCGTTGGGGTGTGTTTTCGTGTGTCTGTATATTTCATATTGTTCTAGTGTGTTTAGTTTCTGGCTTTTTGGTTGGATGTGTAGTATTTCCATGTCTGTGTTGATGTCTTTGTGTGTGTGGTTAGCATTTGTGATGTGTTCTGCATATGTGGAGGTGTTTTGTAATTTTGTTATGGCTGTGATGTGTTCTTTGTAACGTGTTTGAAACGATCTGCCTGTCTGTCCTATGTAGAAGTTGTTGCAGGTGTTACACTTGAGTTTGTATACGCCTTTGTGGTTGTATTTGTTTGTTTGTTTGTGTTGTTTGTCGAAACATGTAAACGAGGTAGTTGAAATTTAACACAGGAAAGTTCACCATACATATTCCGAAGTGATACAGTATTAAAAGTTGTGTAATCAAGATGTACTGAAACCTAACCTTTAAGAAAGATATTCCGTTACTCATAGAAGCATTTTGCTTGAACATACTGTAACATTTCGTCGGCAACATTAGAATGACCGCTTCCCCTCCATGTTGCAATGCACTCATCGTAAGGGCATGTAATCCTGCAGGTAATACATGGAGCAAGGAGAAATGAAATTCTTGGAAGAACGTCGAACCAGAACCCTTTACCAATGCCGGAATATTTTTGTTTGTATACGGATAAATTAATTAACATTAGTTTTTTCTTATATTTTGTTACTTCGTGTGTACTATGTTATGACTAGAGCCCTGCGTTTGGTTACTTTGAATACAAGTTAGATGTACTCGGCCATACTAGCTTCGTAGGAAGAGCAAGTTGCGACTCAACAGTTCACGCTGCACTGAACCAAACAGTCTTCCTGCAGTGCACCTGCATTTGTGACTACATCTGTTTATTCGTGTACTCGCGGGTACGAGATGTTCAGATGATTTTGAAAGTGAAAATCGTGGAATATATAGGTTTTTTTTTTTGGGTATGAAGTTTAATATTTAAGGTGTTATACTTCAGTGAGCCATGGTGGTATATATTCATAAAAGACGAGCATTTCCCCTGGACGAAAAATACAATATAAATTCCGTAAAATCACGTGAACTTCTCATATGCTAGTTTTTCTTCAGTGCAAATATTGTATACGCCTACTACAATTAGGGTCTACTTATAATTTAAGCCTACTTTACCTTGGCTTAGCCGAGATTCTAAGTACCAAACTTCAGTTCTATGTTCTACCTAACAAAGTAATATATTAATAATAGGCTATCTCGGCCGTGGCGAGAACGTGACTCGCGAGACATTGTGGCTCGCAGTGATAGCTGTGCATTTCGCTTGCTTCTAACCTCCGCCAACCCCCACCCTCTCACTCACTAGAGTCAAACTCCGTTCCATTTGTATTTGTCTCTGACCGGCGAGTGGCATATGTCTCTCTCGAAATCCTGTACGAAAGTTCCAAGTAGGATGGGAGGACGCATTATTTTGCTGTCAATATGATGAGAATATTAAATGTATGATTTGTTCACAAGTATTACGAGGAAAACGATTGTATAACATAAAACGGCATTATACTACATGTTAATGATGAAACATTAAAAGGTTAAGTGTTATTGTTGTCGTCATCATCATCATCATCATCATCATAATCATCATCATCATCATCATCATCTCTGTACGTCGACCCTTTTTCAGCAGATGTACGAATAATTCGGTTAGTTCTTCAATTTGAACTCACTGATTTACTATGTGATGTCAAATGAAAGCTAGATGTACTATAGCCTACCTAAGGACTTGACAAATGTTGAACTTTCAAATCTTTGCCAGAAAATAAATATACGAAGCTTCGTTCTTTCGTTTGCTCTGTTGAAGCCATGTTCGCTACAACTTACGTTTGTGAAAAATTATTTTCAACAATTAAAATAGTAAAAACCAAATTTAGATCACGGCTGACAGACAAATACCTTCGTGATCAACTATGACTGGCAGTAAGTGACATAATTCCTGATTTTGAAACTTTGTCGCAGAGATATTCTGAAGACAGTTAATTTTGGGTTGTGATATTGTTCATTTATTGTTCATTTCTTTCTTCGTTAGACGTACTAAACATTAGTTTGTAGCCTTGTACTGTATAAAATTATATTTAAGTGCTTGACGTAAGGAAAATGAAAATCCGTTAATAAGTCAGATAGTTGCTTCACTTCCCCTTCGGGTGTCCGCCTCCCTCCATAGGTGCTATGCACGTTGCAGGTTACACAGTGGCTCGGCGCACGATTACATTTTCGCCACCGCTGGAATATCTCAACCTAATTCGTTATGTATTTTTGGGTTTATTGGAGTCGTGTTTTACCCTGTCTCTCCCAAAACTCTACTGGTGCTTAGTAAAAGTGAAAAAAAAAATAAATAAACTCGATTAAATATTCAGAGACAAGAAGTACTTTCAGTGAGGTTAAGGGGAGAGGACGGTATTTTTTAAAACTTTTTTCCTATTTGGTGTAAAATATTACTTTTTTGTATGTAGAGAGCTCATACCTGTAGCAACTCAACCAAAAATAAATATTTTGAAAAAAATTATTTGGGGGCCCAGATTTGAAAAAAAATATACCCAATGCAGGATTTTACTAAAAACGATATATCTAAACCATTTTTAAAGGTAGATTCATCCCGTTTTTTGCAATGTACAAACTTTCTGTAACATAATTTTGATATTAGGCCCTACGTTTGTAAAATAAACAATTAAAATTTAATAACACTTTTCTGAATTCCTTTCTTGCAAACAAACGGACGTAGTTTTAAAATAAAATAATTAACAAAATTCTGTTACAGAGAAAAGTTTTCTAATAGTCTAAAGAATGTGTGTTCTAAATTTCATGCATGTATCTTTAATAGTTCAGAAATTATATCCATTTTTGTCTGGCAATGTAGCAAAAAAATGAAGTTACCGTAAACCGATAAAAGGGGTCGAGTGATTTAAAAATCCATAGCGCAGGGAGTTTAAAAATGGCGTCTCAGCATCCGATAAGGGCACAAATACCCACGAAATGTTATGCAATGCATTCCACACATACCAAAGAGTATTTTAAAGATTTTTTTTTAATTCAATTTACCAGAAACAACAATAAAAGGGGTCGAGTGATTTAAAAATCCATAACGCAGGATGTTGAAAAATGGCGTCTCAATATCTGATAAGGACACAAATACCCACAAAATATTATGCTATGCATTTCACACATATCACAGGGAATTTTAAAGAAAAAAAACATTTTTTGAAAATTTACTCATTTTTCACCAAAAAAATACCATCCTCTCCCCTTAAGTTATCGGAAAACCGACCCTATTCATTGTTGTTTCCAGATGTTTATGAAACGTCCCTCTAAACACCATACTTCTCTGACCAGGGCTGCCAATGCAGATTTTCACGTAACTAAATACGAAATATTAGATGGTGTTATAACCTGGATGGTGTCAATACGTTCACTTACCATAGGCCTACTTACAACTTACAAATGGCTTTTAAGGAACCCGAAGGTTCATTGCCGCCCTCACATAAGCCCGCCAGCGGTCCCTATCCTGTGCAAGATTAATCCAGTCTCTATCATCATACCCCACCTCCCTCAAATCCATTTTAATATTATCCTCCCATCTACGTCTCGGTCTCCCTAAAGGTCTTTTTCCCTCCGGTCTCCCAACTAACACTCTATATGCATTTCTGGATTCGCCCATACGTGCTACATGCCCTGCCCATCTCAAACGTCTGGATTTTAAGTTCCTAATTATGTCAGGTGAAGAATACAATGCGTGCAGTTCTGTGTTGCGTAACTTTCTCCATTCTCCTGTAACTTCATCCCTCTTAGCCCCAAATATTTTCCTAAGAACCTTATTCTCAAACACCCTTAATCTCTGTTTCTTTCTTAAAGTTAGCTGAATCCATTTGGGGTATGAAAATATAAATTCTGAATAAGTGAAATAGCTAAAAAAAATTTGGAAAAATTTTCATGATTTTCAGTGGAGTTTTCCCTTAAGGAACCGGAAGGTTCATTGCCGCCCTCACATAAGCCCGCCATCGGTCCCTATCCTGTGCAAGATTAATCCACTCTCTATCATCATATCCCATCTCCCTCAAATCCATTTTAATATTATCCTCCCATCTACATCTCGGCCTCCCCAAAGGTCTTTTTCCCTCTGACCTCCCAACTAACACTCTATGTGCATTTCTGGATTCGCCCATACGTGCTACATGCCCTGCCCATCTCAAACGTCTGGATTTAATGTATTCCTTTTCTTTGGTCGTGCCAGAGAATCAGTCCTATTCCGAGGCTTATTGTAGGGATTCGTAACAAGCTGTTTTTTTTTTACGGTGATGGGTTGTTAGCCCTTCGCCCAACCCCCAAGCTTGAGGACCACCCCTTATCGGCTGTCCACGACTGCATATTGAATATATTCACAGCTACTCTCCATATCTGGAGGCCGTCTCCTCTATCCGCAACCTGAGGACGCGCCATGCCGTGGTGATAGGGATCCACAATACATGGTCACTTACCATACGTTAACAAATACAGTGCTTAATGTTAGAGAATTTAATAAGGAAGGAATTTCATTTGGTGAATTGACAAAGAAAGTAGAAAAAATAAAATCACAGATGCGGATACCTGAAATGCACAAAGATACGAGTCCTAATAGTGTTCAATATTTGTACTTTGCAGATGTTCTTGCCATGTCTCATGCTTCAAGAGTTCCCATAGTCCCTCTCAACAGCAGTCCCGAGAGGTCCCGCTGTGAAGCCGAGGAAATGCGGCGGCAAAGGAGGAGGGAGGCGATCAGAGCCATTATCGCCTACCTCCAGGAATACATTCACTACATATAGGAGTACGTTTAGTCCACATTAGAATTTTTTTATTATAACTTGTTCCAGAAAGTGAAAAGCTACTTCAGAAGAAAAAAAATACAGAGCCATCATCTTACCCGGGCTCTATTTTAAGGCTGGTTCACAATAAACCGGGAACGGAAACGAGAACGAGAACGAAAATAATGTTAAAATAAATGTATTTAAATGTGAGCATTTACAATAGTTAATTATGAATACTTACATTTAAATTCATTTATTTTAACATTACTTTCGTTCTCGTTGTCGTTTCCGTTCCCGGTATATTGTGAACCAGCCTTCAGTTGACACATCCGTCGGTCCGGTCCCCGCTAGGTCGGCGGGCCGACGAGACCTACACACATTCTTATCTCTTACGCATTAAGATCAGAGTTGCACCCTTGTAGGATACTGGTACAGGGACATCATTTTATTTTTACTTCAATTTTTATTGTACCTGAGTTTTTGAATGTACTTCACTCCCACCCCTTCTACTAATGAAGTTCAACCGTCCTCCACACAGATCCAAAACCGCATATACAGTTATAGTAGACTTTCGGTCATAGTAAACAGCACGTTCCAAAAATATGTTCGCGTTTTCCAGTGACGAAAGAGCTTTCAATATTGAATCATTTTCGCACAGGTACTGTCGTCCATTTGCCTACGTCGTATCCCGGTTTCCCTCACCAGCTTTTATTCGCCAGCTAGTGGCTGGGCTGTCTTAGTTATTTTCTGAGAACATTAATTTCTGTTAGGAATTTGTCGCCTGCGTATTATTATACAACTGTTTAGAATACCTTAAATGAAAGGGCCTCGTTAAGTAATTAACTGTCACGTGATTTCCTCCCTTTCTACGATCCTACGACATAACCACTTGGACGGACAGTAGATAGTACGTCTGAGTAATTTTATCTTTTCGGATCGACAGAAGTGAAGATTGAATTTACAGTATGTAAGGTAAGCTTACTCTTTTATAGAGTAGGTACAGAATTATTTCAACATGAGTTACTAGTGCGAAGGACGAAACTGGTAATTGGGATTAGGTACAGTAGTCTATAGTGCGTTACTATGCACATTAGAACTGAAGGCTGTATCGAAATGAACGGCCACCATTTTCCAAAATGTGTTTAAATATTCATATTATGATCATTTTCTAATTTAACTTCATTCTCTATATTGTACGCTAATGTGCTGTAGACAGTATAATATACACTGCATAATGAATACGTCCACATGGACAGTTCAGTTCGTGAGTAAAAACACTCACTGTTAATACTGTACTGTATTTTGATTAAACAAAAACCTAATGAAAATGATCAAACTCAGAAGCGCAATATTTCCTAGTTTACCTAAATAGATGAACTACTTTTCTTCCATCCTATACTCAGTAAAGTGATTTGTTTGTATATTACACCAGTATCATCGATCTCCAATCGTGGAAGGGGGTAACAAACGGCGTTGATCCAACGGTAGAGCCAGGTTAATATTAAAAATGTTAGTAAAAATGAAATGATGTCCCTGTATGAGCCTAGGGATCAGAGGAGGCAACCGCCTGGTAACTAGCTCTACTTAGGCCTATGAGATAGGAGGATGGGAAGACAGGTGTAATCCCCAGTTTGGTAGGTGCTGCTCTCCTTATGCCACTTCCCTTGTCATTTCTTCGTCTCTGCTGAATTTGACTCATTGTTTCATATAAAGGTTACAGAATAGCTCCTTTCTTTTCAACACAACACATGTTTTCTTCACGATCCCCATAAATTTGTTCCAATCCATTCTGTCAAAAGCCTTTTTAGGTCCACAAATACTACATACACTTCATATTATTCTAAGGCCCATATTACACTATCAAATTTCTGTGTCACAGAAGTTTGATAAAATATATATGATAAAATCTTTTACAGTGTAATATAGCATCTTTAATCACATCTAGTTACGACATAGTTCTGCGATAAAAGTTATGGTCATCATCATACCTTTGATAAAATCTGTGACTGGGAAGAAAGAAAATGGCGGACATTAAGTACACATGGTCCGTGAAAACCACAAAACTGTTAATATCACATTATGAGTCACATGAAATGTTTCATCATCCATTATTAAATATTTAGTATATATAGGATTTCACATCTTCGTACTGAAGTGAAGAATTTGATGGATTCCTTTTGTATCTTTTCTCCCTATCCTAATCTCTAACCCAAATTGTCGGCTTAGAGTGTAAACCTGCCAACTAACAGAAAGGAAATTTTTCAGGGGAAACAAAGAACTGAGTTTATATTAACTCTGAAACTTCACCACCTGTACTTTGAATTTGGTCCTAAAGTTTCAGAGTTAATTTATACTCATTTTTTTTGTTTCCCCTGTAAAAGTTCCTTTTTGTTGGTTAGCAGGTTTGCACTCTAAGCCGACGAAATACATTTTTTTTATTTTTTTATTTCTTTAGTATTAATGCAATAACCATTACTGCATATTTTGCAGTTACAATAACCATAGAATATTGTGGATCCATTATTAGAACTGTGATGAAAGATATGATCAAAGTTTTGACATAAGTTAGTATAATATAGTCAAAATCTTACATTTTATCATATTTATTTGATCAAACATTTTATCATATTCTGTGACGCAGAAATGTGATAGTGTAGTATAGGCCTAAGAAATTAACCATACATTATAATTGGTTACATCAAACAAGCATTGTGTAAGTGTCAAGATACATTTGACTCCAATTCATAAATAAATTGTGTGATAGAGGTAGATGCACGTAATGAATATTGCACAAATCCACATAATAATCCCATTCTGTATTGTAACAACTTGGTTTTCTTTTGCCATGTAACAAATTCGGCATTCAAATGTGAAGTATTTTTGGTGGTGGGCCTATACGATTAGATTCTAAGCTTATTAATTTCTTTTCAGGTTCATCTAACATCGATGAACATCACAGATGGAGTGTGAATAACTATTCTACAGTGCGATCAAGAAGTTTCTCCGCAGTGCTTGTATAGCCGAGAATCAACTAGGCAGAGAATTCAAGTGGCACCACTGCCCGCTAAGCATATGATGGACTGGGGACGTGAGGCTGTCAGACCGGAATTAATGTGAGAGTACCAACTTTCTACAGGATTACGTGCCAACGTTCTACAGGATTACTAGAACTGATGGAGCTGCGGAGGAACTTTTCGATCGCATTGATCTCTCCTATTCTAAGAAGATTTACATATTATCGCTTCGCTGTTGAAATGGGATCATGGCTTATTCGCTGCTAAGGCCTACTTATATTATATCCCTTCTGCATGCTGTGTGTTGGAAAAGGTGCCAAATCTGTATACTTTTTATATAATATAATATCACATATAGATAGCATTAAAGAAATCCTGATGGGCCAAAAATTGTATAAATTATCTGAACTCTTTGATCACCAGACCATACTAAAGTTCTTGGAGTTGAGGTTTACCATTAGACTGAGGATCGTAGGGGATACGTATTTTGTATATTTGCTACAATTCACTTTGGAAATTTTGTAGTGCTAGGAAAAAGTGGCACAAGTCAAAAATGACAATTTGACAGAAAAAGGAAAAAAAAATGTCTTCACACTGGTTCATGCCGATTTGGTTTTCTTCTGTATGAATTATTGTAATGGGAGAAATACTTATGTCTCTTTTTCCAAGCGAGCAGATGTTCCGTAAGTTGTCAATAAATTAATAAAAAATGTTTGTGGAAACTGACTTATGCCACTTTTCCCAAGCATTGCAGAATTAAGACATACAAATGGAGTGTAGATTTAGTTTTGCAGTTATAATCCTATAATGGAATTGAAATCACACAGCTTTCCAAAAGGAATGAAAGAATTTTTAATATTCTTTATGGTCCTTTTCCATTACATAAAATTACTTTTAAAAAATTGTTTCAGTTTGAGTCCCTTGTAGGGGATACCAGTGACTTTAGAAAAGGTCACAATGACCAAAATATGCATTTAGGCACCATGAAACCTCTTCAAAACCTTCATAATTTTTTATTTTTTATTTGTTTCACGTTTAACCCTTTGAAGCACAAATTAATTTTTTATATTTTTCATATCATGGATCATACCAAAGCTTCAATCGATTTTTTTTTCAACATTTTAACTCTGCAGACAATTTAAAAACACAGATGGCACCTCTATATATACTCAAGAGGTGGTTCCTTGGTGAAATATCTCTGCCATAAAATTTAGAGAGAAAGAAAGCGGTGGTTCTTCTGAATAACCACTATGCCTCAAAGGGTTAATTGTCGACATGGAATGTAGCAATATTTTTAGACAGCTAACTATAAAGTGGAAAAACTGAAAATGTTATAGGCCTAGTTATTTTAAAATTTGTGTACCTGTTTCTCTTTATGAATAAATGCAATCTCCATAACTTTAGCACTTTTATAATTAAGTTTAGGTTTCCAAAAACTAATTTAAACAACAAAATGTCTCTACAAAGGATCAAACATAATTAGTTGTACTAATGATAGTGATGGTTTTGTTAGCAATTATGTTACTGGTGAATATTATTATGGCAATACACCTATATATGACCTACACCTAAATGCAGATATTTGCAGTAACATTAATATTGATATTAATTCTGATATCTATAAACGTGCTAATTTTAATTCTTTTAATGTTTTACATTGGAATGCGCAGAGTTTAACTAATAAAATAAGCTACAGTATTAGTTCATGATATGAATATTGACGTTTTGTGTATTGTAGAACATTGGCTGACTAAAGATCAATATTATCGTTAATTAAAGTTCCTGGATATTACATGGCTGATTCTTTCTCTAGAGCCATCAAGGCTCTCATGGTGGATCTGTTATTTTTGTAAAAGAAAATACTGTATCAGAGTGAAACAATTGTTTAATGTTTCAGAATTAGGTGTAGTCGAAGTGTGTTCTACCTTATTTGTAATTTTAATGTTTTACGTACACTAAAACCTTGTTAAATCGGACTAATTGGGGGATGAGTTGACTGATTTAACGAAAGTCTGGGTTAACTTAAGTAATCTAAAATAACAATATAAAGTGCATTAAAACTCTGTTTATAGCGGCAAAACAAGTTTATTGTGGTGTATTTAAAGGGAATAGTCCTAAATACACTATACACTAAAGTGAAATGTGTAATCAATAATATATTTGTTTGTATAGTTTAATTACTTTACTGCAAACAAAGATTTTTTATTTTTAATACTATACGTGCAATATTGTAATTATTGTAATTCAATAGTGCTAATGTATAACAGTAAATCTTAAAAGAAGGTTTTTTAATTTTCACAAACTCATCGTTTTTTCCCTGTCCGGATTAAGCGAAGTCCGGGTTATCGGAGTCCGGATTAACGAGGTTTTACTCTATTTTTATCTATACTAATCATAAACATAATAGACTGAGTTTTGATTTATTTTAGATAAGATTTATTAACTCTTAATCTCTGTTCTTGATTTTAAATCTAATGTAAATCTTATTAGCTGCAGATTTTAATATTGACTTTCTATCTGTCAATAATCATTTAAATGACTTGCTTAATCGTTTTAATAGCTTAGCGGTTTTCCCCATTGCTTCTAAACCAACACGTCCTATTTCAAGAACTTATATAAATAATGTATTTACTATTATTTCTACAGATAATTATATTGCTGATGTTATAGGCCAACCTATAATTTTTTCTGATCATGATGCAATATTTTTGAAAACCAATTTAATGAGTAATACTCAAAGAGATGAACCTACAAAAAATTAATCTTTATCTGCCAATATCTCATCTTAACATAGGCTGTTTTTTACAAGTTTCAAGTATTATTAATTGGTTCGATGTGCACTCTCAAAATGACATCAATGGAAAAGTCAATTTATTTTTTTAAATATTAGATTGTGACTTTCTTTGTCGTACAGGGATCCAATGCACAGGGTTTCTAATAAGTTATTAGGTGGTATAATGGCGAGCTCAAAGACTTAAAACAAAAGTTTATTATAATGACCCATTGTGACAGGTCTTCATTTCTGAACAGGACTTTACTTACTTAATTTAAATATTGAATAATAAGTACATAGTGCCACTAAAATACTGTTAATAGGCCCACTCGTATCTCACATATAAATAAGGCTACGAGGTTGCCTCCCCATCAGTATTATTTCCCTCTTTCATTTGCATAGCTTTCGTATTGAACAATTTTTCTTTTAGTGCTTGCGTACGAAGTTATTTTGAGTGGTCAGGATGAATGGAACATTCTGTATTTACTTACTTACAAATGGCTTTTAAGGGAAGACTCCACTGAAAATCATGACAATTTTTCCAACCTTTTTAGCTATTTCACTTATTCAGAATTTATATTTTCATACCCCAAATGGATTCAGCTCAATTCTGATTACAACTACTCGTATGTTTACACTTTTTAAATTAAGGCTGGAAGGGGGCGTGGAATTTAAAGAGGTGTCAAAATTGTTTTTCATCGAAGAAATCTTTTTTAAAATTTCTGATTACAAATCTAGTAACTTTTTGTTAGCTCCCTGAAGTTACTAGATGACTGTAGCGGAGGAGAATATTAATTTACATAAATATTCATTTTATTTTCAAATCTATTTTTCTGTGTTCATTTTTGTTGATTCAACACCAACTTTCTTATGACAAATATTAATCAATCTGATTAAATTTTTACTGCAAGTATTTATGAAAAATATTAATAAAATAAACTAGCACCATTTCTCACAAAATAAATGCATAGAAACATGCAGCTACCTCATAAATACTTGCAGTAAAAAATTAATCCAGATTGATTAATATTTGGCGTAAGAAAGTTGGTGTTGAACCAACAAAAAAGAACACGGAAAAATAGATTTGAAAATAAAATTAATATTTATGCAAATTAATATTCTCCTCCGCTACATTCATGTAGTAACTTCAGGGAGCCAACAAAAATTTACTAGATTTGTAATCAGAAATTTTAAAAAAGAATTCTTCGATGAAAAACAATTTTGACAGCTCTTTAAATTCCACGCCCCCTTCCAGCCTTAATTTAAAAAGTGTAAACATACGAGTATTTGTAATAAGAATTGAGCTGAATCCATTTGGGGTATGAAAATATAAATTCTGTATAAGTGAAATAGCTAAAAAAAAAAAAAAATGGAAGAATTTTCATGATTTTCAGTGGAGTCTTCCCTTAAGGAACCCGAAGGTTCATTGCCGCCCTCACATAAGCCCGCCATCGGTCCCTATCCAGTGCAAGATTAATCCACTCTCTATCATCATATCCCATCTCCCTCAAATCCATTTTAATATTATCCTCCCATCTACATCTCGGCCTCCCCAAAGGTCTTTTTCCCTCCGACCTCCCAACTAACACTCTATGTGCATTTCTGGATTCGCCCATACGTGCTACATCCCCTTCCCATCTCAAACATCTCGATTTAATGTTCCTAATTATATCAGGTGAAGAATACAATGCGTGAAGTTCTGCGTTGTGTAACTTTCTCCATTCTCCAGTAACTTCATCCCTCTTAGCCCCAAATATTTTCCTAAGAACCTTATTCTCAAACACCCTTAATCTCTGTTTCTTTCTTAAAGTTAGAGTTGAAGTTTCACAACCACAGGCCTACAGAACAACCGGTAATATAATATACCTATGTTTCAAATATTAACGTTTATTATAATGACCCATTGTGATAGGCCTTCATTTCTGAACAGGACTTGACTTACTTAATTTAAATATTGAATAATAAGTAGCCTACATAGTGCCATTAAGATACTGTTAATAGGCCTACTAGTATCTCACAAAGAAATAAGGCTACGAGGTTGCCTCCCCATCAGTATTATTTCCCTCTTTCATTTGCATACTTTTCGTATTGAACAATTTTTCTTTTGATGCTTGCGTACGAAGTTATTTTGAGTGGTCAGGATGAATGGAACATGCTGTATAAGTGTCTTTAATTTGCGGGCACTCTGTATTTTATGTACTCGGTTCTTAAGGGGAAAGGACGATATTTTTTGGTGAAAAATGAGTAAATTAAAAAAAAAAGTTTTTTCTTTAGAATACTCTGTGATATGTGTGGAATGCATTGCATAACATTTTGTGGTTATTTGTGTCCTTAGCGGATGTTGAGACGCCATTTTTAAACTTCCTGCGCCATGGATTTTTAAATCACACGTACCCTTTTATTGTTGTTTCCGGTAAATTAAATTTTCAAAAAAAAAAAAAAAATTTTTCTTTCAAATACTCTTTGATATGTGTGGAATGCATTGCATAACATTTTGTGGGTATTTGTGCCCTTATCGGATGTTGAGACGCCATTTTTAAACTTCCTGCGCTATGGATTTTTAAATCACACGTACCCTTTTATTGTTGTTTCCGGTAAATTAAATTTCCAAAAAATTTTTTTTTTCTTTCAAATACTCTTTGATATGTGTGGAATGCATTGCATAACATTTTGTGGGTATTTGTGCCCTTAACGGATGCTGAGACACCATTTTTAAACTTCCTGCGCTATGGATTTTTAAATCACTCGCCCCCTTTATCGTTGTTTCCGGTAACTTCATTTTTTCGCTACATAGCCAGACAAAAATGGATATAATTTCTGAACTATTAAAGGTACATGCATGAAATTTAGAACACACATTCTTTAGACTATTAGGAAACTTTCCTCTGTAACAGAATTTTGTTAATTGATTTCATTTTTAAAATATGTTCGTTTGTTTGCGAAAAAGGAAATCAAAAAAGCGTTATTAAAATGTAATTGTTTAGTTTACAAACGTAGGAACTAATATCAAAATTCTGTTACAGACAGTTTATAGAGCATGCTTTTGCAAGTACATTGGAAAAAACTGTTTGAATCTATTTTTAAAAATGGTTCAGATATATCGGTTTTAGTAAAATCCTGCATTGGATGTATTCTTTTTTTCAAATTTGTGCCCCCATTTTTTTTTTAAATATTTATATTAGGTTGAGTTGCTACAGCTATGAGCTCATTACATACAAAAAATTAATATTTTTCACCAAATAGGAAAAAGGTTTTAAAAAGTACCATCCTCTCCCCTTAAGTATTTTTTTGGTTATTTATCGACGCTGTATCAACTACGAGGTTATTTAGCGTCGATTGAATTGATTATAGCGAGATGAGGCCGAGGATTCACCATAGATTACCTGACATTTGCCTTATAGTTGGGGAAAATCTCGGATAAAACCCAACCAGGTAATCAGCCCAAGCGGGAATCGAACCCGCGCCCGAACGCAACTCCAGATCGGCAGGCAAGCGCCTTAGCCGCCTTAGCTACGCCGGTGGCTGATTCTTAAGTATTGACTCAGCCCAAAAGTTCATAAGAACGTGTCGCACACAGATGTCCACTATAACTTATGTTGTGTAGGCTACATCTTCTGTTCTTTGAGAAGCGAAAGCAATAAATGTGGAGTTATTGCTGTCAAGCAGGCCTGTCTTATAACACAATAGCGCTGCAGCTACACGTGCATAGCAACCAGAATTGCTGGAGCAATAACCTCGGCTCCCGATATGCCAGTTGAAGGAGATGTAAATGTTTAATGTTAGTTTTTATGACTTTTCTGCACAAACAGAGACGTGTTCTGATATGGGGACAGCATCATACCCGCATGTAGCGATTAAGACGTAGAAACCAAACCATTTGTACAGCAATCTTATAGTAGAAACTTTCAGCACCACGAAACACATTGGAAATTTTTGTAAAAAAAAAAGTTCCGTAAGTCGGCTTCAGTGGAATTATTACAAAAATATAGCCCTACACATTTTTTCTATAAAAATCCTATGTTGATAATTAACAATACAGGGTGAATCTTAAGTAATGCCATTAATTTCGGGGGGTTATTCTTTGAGATATTTCAAACAAAAAAAAGTTTAATACAATTTTGCTGGTTTTTTGCTTCCTTTTCGAGATAAAAAGTCGTCTTACATGTAACATTACATTGCATGTTTTGGGAAAGCCATTGATTTAATTCCCAAAAGTCCACACCTGTGGCGTAACGGTCAGCGCGTCTGGCCGCGAAACCAGTTGGCCCGGGTTCGAATCCCGGTCGGGGCAAGTTACCTGGTTGAGGATTTTTCCGGGGTTTTCCCTCAACCCAATACGAGCAAATGCTGGGTAACTTTCGGTGCTGGACCCCGGACTCATTTCACCGGCATTATCACCTTCATTTCATTCAGACGCTAAATAACATAGATGTTGATGCAGCGTCGTAAAATAACCCAATAAAATAAAAATAAAAAAATTCCCAAAAGGCCTATGCTCAGTCAATTTAAGAGAGCAGTGTATATTATGATAATAAAAGATAGAAAATATTTTAGTTTTGTTCTTCAAATTTCTGCACATTTGAAGGAGAAAAACTAAAATTATTTCAGTCATTTATTATAATACATTGCTGTCTTTAATTGGCTGAGCATATTCGGAATTAATTCAAAGCCTTCCCCAAACACGCTATGAAATGTTTCATGTAAAACAATTTTTATATCAGAAAGGAAGCAGAAACGAGCAAAATTATATTAAAATTTTTCGTTTGAAATCAGGTCCCTGTGGGTATTAAGGCCCACCTAACGGATCTTTTATTATGACCGCTACTGAAGTTGGTTTGGAATTACACTAATGAGGTAATGTCTAAAGATGTTTATTTATGTAACAAAATACAAAAAGAACAGACTGATATATCAATATGTTTTTCTGTTATTCCAAATTTAGCAAATCTTTACAACTGGGCCTTATTTCCTGAGTAGTCTGTTAATATGGCCCATGCCGTAGGGTAATATAGCCCAAAGAGAACACATTTCAATTAACTCATAAAATTAGGAAACAGAGTTAATATCAAAATAACATAAAGTGAAATGAATAGAAGCAACAATTACATGAACTGGAATACCTGAACAATCGTATTTGTAAACAATCAGAGGCGTATACTGTTTAAAGGGTTTGGGCTACCGCTGACCCTATTATTACACAAAATATATCTAACAATTACTTTAATTTTAATTACTATGGTAAAACTAATAATACAAAATTATTACATTATGTTATATTATAAACTTTTTCTTTTGTAATTTCCTTGGGCTACCGCCGGTAGCCCCGGTAGCCCGCAAAATACGCCTCTGTAAACAATAGTGACAATAAACTTCTGAAAATCTGAAACAGTGTGTCACACAAAAAAATATGAGTATTCCAAACATTTAGGGCATACAAGAACTTCTTTATTAGAGGCAGTGAGGCCCACACAAACTTCATGGACCCACAATGAACATGATGCACACTGTCTCATATCCAACGCTTCAGCTGATTCACAGACAAAACAGTACCAATCCTTATTAACATCATGTCTCAAGTAGTAATCTGTACTTAAATTATTTATATAGCCTACTTTAATTTTATCCCTAGATATGTATTATTATTATTATTATTATTATTATTATTATTATTATTATTATTATTATTATTATTATTATTATTATTATTAAAACATTTGCAATCTGAAGTGGAAGTTCATACTCAACAATATAATTAACTTATTTAATCGTGTTGTAAATTTTAATAGTTGTCGGGAAATAAGGCCCGGGCCTTATTTACTTGTTGTTGCTTGGGCCTTATTGCACGATATCAGACCTACTATGATTCTGAGGTTATATATGTGTCATGGAGATTTGGAAAAATTATTTTGAACCAGTATCTGGAACGATGAAATATCTCTCAAGCATAACATGCAATAACATTTTCAATATTCCGAGCATTGAAATACATTATTACATTTAACTTTACTTCCAATATTACAGTTTTGTCTCCTCGACAATGTTTCGGCGCGTTTTCTTCTTGTTACTTCATTTCTACCAACATAAGATGCGCTCAAATTATTAGGCAGATGTTATTTTAGTTCCCCAACATGACTACAGGGTGATCACACTTCCTCTTAGCCTTGATCCGCGAATTTCAAAGTTGGGCCTTATTTCTCGATGGGCTTTATTACCCACTGGGACCTTATCTCGAAGAATAATCCCCTGCAATTAATGACATTATTTATGGTTCAACCTGTATATTTTTTACAAGTTAATTTAATTTTTGGGCGCGCAGTTGCGTCACGGTTAAGGTGCAATATTACATGCTGAGAATCGCGGGTTTGATTCCCGTTTGGGTTATTTTCAGGCCGCACTGTGACCACAGTCTACTATATACAGTCACGAAGCTTGAGTTTTGAGGGTACTATTTTGCATTGCCTGTAATGAGGCGATATTAGCGATCCTAGTGGTGAGCAACTATCTAATATTTGCATATTTACTAGGTATTGAGCTTCGCGACTGTATATACTAGACTGTGCTATGACCCTGGGATTTACTCAGCATCTAACACAAATGAGTACCGGTGGTAATCTCTCGGGGGTGAAGGAGGCGGGCACTTATGATTAAGGGGTTAGGTACAGCTTACAGCAGTATCATTTTGGAAATATTCAATATTTTTTTCCTTCATTACTGTACCTTGTACAGTAATGAGAATTAGTATGTGTAAAACACTGTCCTTCTTCTATATAAAAAAAAATAATTTTTACGATAAAAAAAAATTTAGGGTAAACTAGGGTCTGTTGGACAGTCGGGCATGTTGGACACTCCGTACTTTAACGTGTTACCACGCCACTTGTGGGCACCACATTCAGCTAGAAGTCAATGACGGAAGTAGCCCCACTCGTGCCTACTTCCGTCATTGACTTCTAGCTGAATGTGGTGCCCACAAGTGGCGTGGTAACACGTTAAAGTACGGAGTGTCCAACATGCCCGACTGTCCAACAGACCCTAGTTTACCCTATTTTTTTTTTCAAAATTCAATTCACGTGCAGTGATGAAGCCTTTTCAACATAACTAAAAAACTATCCAACATTCTGTGATGAAATTTTTGTATGTATTTATGCATGTCATATTTACAATATGATGCAATATCACTTCTCTATCTTTGTTAGATTGTCTGATAAAAATAAATTAATTTTAAAAATGGTCAAATATCAGTATTTTCTTCTAACACAAAATAAAAAAGTATTATTTATTAACGAATGTAGTTGAAAGAGCATGATATTTTAACACGAGTTTCAGCAATAAAATAAAAGAGAGAGAACATGAAAAAGTTAACAAATTTATGAGTTATGAGGGAAACGTTTCATCACAACACAGTGAACTGTCAACATATTGATCCTACGCTAAGACAAATGCCTCAGTCCCTCTGGGGAATATGTTGAAAAATAGCTCAACAAATGATGTATCTGTTCAATTATATCTTTCAATGAAATTATGTTTTCTTTTTGTAAACGGCACCACGAAACATTTTTACGGTCCTCGTAATTGCGTTCGAGTGGCCAACATTTCAATAAGCACTTGTTTTGACATTGTTAACATAGCAGAAGAAAAGAAATGAACTTTTTTATCTGCCCCCATCAGAACGTTTACTTGTAAGCTGCTTTAAAATACAGGGACATCATTTTATTTTTACTTCAATTTTTATTGTACCTGAGTTTTTGAATGTAGTCTATTTCCCTCCCACCACCTCTACTAGTAAACTTCCAACTGTTCTCCTCACAGAACCAAGCGTACATAGTCAAAGTCGCCTTAAGGTCGTAGTAAACACAAACAGTATTGAGTTAGTGAGTATAGTACGTTCCAGAAATATGTTCGCGTTTTCCAGTGACGAAAGAGCTTTCAATATTGAATCATATTTTCGCACAGGTACTGTCGTCCGTTTGTCTACGTCGCATCCCGATTTCCCTCACCCGCAACTGTTTAAAATAACTTAAATAAAAGTAATTAACTGTCACGTGATTTACCCCCTTTCTACGATCTTGCGACATAACCACTTGGACGGACGGTAGATAGCATGTCTGAGTAATGTTATGATATCAGTAAGGGTCGGACAGAGGTGAAGATTGAATTTACAGCACGTAAGGTACTCTTTTATATAATAGGTAGATTTTATAGAATTATTTCAATATGAGTTACTAGTACGAAGGACGAAACTGGTAATTGGAATTAGATGCAATAGTCTGTAGTGCGATAATATGCACAAAAGAACTGAAGCCTGTATCGAAATGAACGGCCACCATTTTCAAAAATGTGTTTAAATATCCATATTACGATTATTTTTCTATTTAACTTCATTCTCTATTATGTACGCTAATGTGCTGTAGACAGTATAATATACACTGCATAATGAATACGTTCGCATGGATAACTCAGTTCGTGAGTAAAAACACTTATTGTTAATACTGTACTGTATTTTGATTAAAGAAAAACCTAATGAAAATTATCAAACTCAAAATTACGATATCTCCTAGTTTACGGAAATATATTAACTACTTTTCTTCCCTCCTACAGGCCTACCTAGTAAAGTGATTTGTTTGTATTTTACGCCAGTATCTTCAAACTTCAATCGTGGAAGGGGGTAGCAAACTGTGTTTCCGGCTCTGAACCATTAATCAAAAGGTATAGCCAGGTTAATATTAAAAATGTTAGTAAAAATAAAATGATGTCCCTGTACAATGCACTCTATAACCATTCGAAGTTCTTTTGGGTTGTCACTATAACAAAAAAGAAATAGACCTACTATGACTTCCCACGTAGCGTCGGCAAGTAGAAAGCTGTATTATTGCTAACAGACAACGAAATTCTAGTTTAGCGAGCAAGAAGAGGTCTGAACTCTTCCTGTGGCTAATTAGCCTACACTGCCGGTCATATTGCAGCGTTCTCGGAACAAGAGTCGAAGGTTATGCGAGCGCGAAACAGATGAGTCATCTTCTTGTTTTGATTATCTGTCTTTTAATCTCAACTTTCATCCATCAAAATGTCCCAGAATTATACAGTTGCACAAAGTCAGCAAGTGCATTCATTCATTCATTCATTCATTCATTCATTCATGCATTCATTCATTCAGTTTTCTACCCAAGGGCAGGTCATTCACTGCAAACCTAACTTTCTCCAATATTCCCTATTTTCTGCCTTCCTCTTTGTCTCCTAATATGATACAAGGCTCACCCAGAAAGTAAGTTTCCCTATTTTTTTTTTAAAAAGAAGACACACTTTCAGGAAAACATTTATTGGCAACAGGTACAGCAATGTTTCAGCTATTTTTCAACATAGCCACCATCACAATTGAGACACTTGTCGTATCGTGGGATCAACTTTTGTATCCCTCTGTCGTAGAACTCTGCCGCCTATGAATGGAGCCAGCGTGTGACAGACGTCTTCAGCTCTTCGTCGTTGCCAAAACGCTCACCGGAGGACAGGAATTTCTTGAGGTGCAAGAAAACGTGAATTTTTTTATTTTATTGGGTTATTTTACGACGCTTTATCAACATCTAGGTTATTTAGCGTCTGATGAAATGAAGGTGATAATGCCGGTGAAATGAGTCCGAGGCCCAAAACCGAAAGTTACCCAGCATTTGCTCGTATTGGGTTGAGGGAAAACCCCGGAAAAACATCAACCAGGTAACTTGCCCCGACCGGGATTCGAACCCGGGCCACCTGGTTTCGCGGCCAGACGCGGCAAGTTACCTGGTTGAGGTTTTTTTTTCCGGGGTTTTCCCTTAACTCAATACGAGCCAATGCTGGGTAACTTTCGGTGCTGGACCCCGGACTCATTTCACCGGCATTATCACCTTCATTTCATTCAGACGCTAAATAATCTAGATGTTGATATAGCGTCATAAAATTAAAAATTGAAATATTTTGTGATAGATTAAGAGAACTATTTACAAGAAACCATGTCTGAACGAGTCTCAATTACTGACCAAGTGCCTAGTAAGTTTGCGTTTGAATTCAATTTTATTTCGACAGTCCCTGATGCTAGCAGGTAACGAATTCCAGAGTCTTGGCAGGGCTGAAAGAAGATGAGTATGAGGAGGTGCGATGGGATGGTATTGTTAGTATTGTTTCATGGCGAGAGCGTGTGTTCAGATTGTGGTGGGAAGAAAGGTAAGTGAAGCGAGAAGACAGGTACGAAGGAATAGAAGAGTTCAAGATTTCGAAGAGAAGAAGAAATGAATGTAAATTTCTTTTCTTATCTAGTTTAAGCCAACCTATTGTTTCCAGGGATGGAGTAATATGATCATATTTACGAACATTGCTTACAAAACGTACACACAAATTATGAGCACGTTGAAGTTTCGTTTTGTTGTCGCTGGAAAGGTCAGTCAGTAAAATGTCAGCATAGTCAAAATAGGGAAATACAAGCGTCTGCACAAGGGACCTTTTTAAGGGGAGAGGATGGTATTTTTGGTGAAAAATGAATAAATTAAAAAAAAAAAAATCTTTAAAATACCCTGTGATTTGTGTGGAATGCATAACATAACATTTTGTGGGTATTTGTGCCCTTATCGGATGTTGAATCGCCATTTTTAAATTTCCTGCGTTATGGATTTTTAAATCACTCGCCCACTTTTATTGTTGTTTCCGGTAAATTAAATTTTCAAAAAAAAAAAAAAAAATCTTTAAAGTACCCTTTGATATGTATGGAATGCATTGCATAACATTTTGTGGGCATTTGTGCCCTTATCGCATGTTGAGACGTCATTTTTAAACTTCCTGCGCTGTGGATTTTTAAATCACACGCCCGCTTTTATCGGTTTCCAGTAACTTCATTTTTTTTGCTATATTGCCAGACAAAAATGGATATAATTTCTGAACTATTAAAGATACACGCATGAAATTTAGAACACACATTCTTTAGACTATTAGGAAACTTTTCTCTGTAACAGAAGTATTATTAAATTTTAATTGCTTATTTTACAAACGTAGGGACTAATATCAAAATTCTGTTACAGACAGTTTGTAGAAAATGCTTTTGCAGATACATTGCAAAAAACTGTTTGAATCTATCTTTAAAAATTGTTTAGATATAGGCCTATCGGTTTTAGTACAATCCTGCATTGGGTATATAATTTTTTTCAAATTTGGGCCCCCAAATATTTTTTTAAATATTTTTATTTGGTTGAGTTGCCACAGCTATGAGGTCTCTACATACAAAAAATTAATATTTTACACCAAATAGAAAAAAGTAAAAAAAAAACAATATCCTCTCCCTTTAAGCAAGAGGGAAGACGAAAATTTATCCTTTTTAGCACATGGATAATAGAATATACTTTTCTGCAGGTTTCTGTGATTTGCATGTCCCAGTTGAGATTATTATACATGTGAATGCCAAGATATTTTTACCGAAGATCTGAAAGGGATATGCACTGTACTTAGGCCTACCTTAACGGGGAAATATCTGTTCAATAGTGAGTTTGGTTAAAATCTTGTCGCCATCTTGTAATTTCGGCAAGTTTCGTGTACTGCCGACTTCCCAGCTGAGCACATGAGAAATTATTCAAAGTTAGGAACCCCATTTTTGTTTCTTCATCATAGCAAGAAGTAGCTATATTGGTCGATAGGTAGAGATAGCGTCTCGACCCGTGTAATTCGTCATGTGAGCTTGAAGCCAGCTGATGCTAGACCACACCGCGACATGACTGGTGACAGTTGTCGGGAGTAGGCGGTGTCGAGGGGGAGAGGTACAAGCCCATCCGAAAGTTTGCATACAGCGCTTCAGATCAGAGTGGCAATGCCACTAATGTCTACTCTTAATAAAGACAAAAAGCAAGCAAAACAATTTGACACGTCAGAGGAAATAATACAACGCAATAGAATTTGTTCAGACAATAAAAAAATTATTTCATATATACAGTAGGCTATAAGTTAAGTAGACTATAACTTATTTATTTTTGAATAATTTCGAGGGAAAAATTGTTCCGGAGCCGGGTATCGAACCCGGGACCTTTGGTTTAACGTACCAACGCTCTGCCACTGAGCTACCCGGGAACTCTAACCGACACCGATCCAATTTTTCCCTCTATATCCACAGACCTCAAAGTGGGCTGACAACCGTCAAGCAACCAACTTCGAGTGCACACTAACTCCGTGTGACTTAAATTGTGGTTTTCTGTTAACGAACAGTGACGTGTATTATGCAAATCAAGATTTCAGGTATAACTCCCTGTAAAGTTGATTTGAATAATTTCGAAATTATTCAAATCAACTTTACAGGGAGTTATACCTGAAATCTTGATTTGCATAATACACGTCACTGTTTCGAAATTATTCAAATCAACTTTACAGGGAGTTATACCTGAAATCTTGATTTGCATAATACACGTCACTGTTCGTTAACAGAAAACCACAATTTAAGTCACACGGAGTTAGTGTGCACTCGAAGTTGGTTGCTTGACGGTTGTCAGCCCACTTTGAGGTCTGTGGATATAGAGGGAAAAATTTGATCTGTGTTGGTTAGAGTTCCCGGGTAGCTCAGTGGTAGAGCGTTGGTACGTTAAACCAAAGGTCCCGGGTTCGATACCCGGCTCCGGAACAATTTTTCCCTCGAAATTATTCAAATCAACTTTACAGGGAGTTATACCTGAAATCTTGATTTGCTTATTTATTTTTATTTATTCTGGTAGAGTTAAGGCCATGAGGCCTTCTCTTCCATACTACCAGAAATAAAATACATATTGAAACAATGACAAAAACAGGAAAGTCACACTTAAATATAAAAATAATTTTCATGCACATTAACAATCTTACATGGGCTATAATGAGATATTAACTAAACATGATACATAATTAAGTTATTTATAATTCATATCCTAATTGCACTTTATGATAGGCCTAAATGACAATTTATATACACACAGAATAACCTATAAAAATCGGCTAACACTCACAAATCAATTTCATGTAAAAGTATGTAATTCTTAATTCTTAATTTAAATTGATTAACCGTTCGGCAATCCCTGACACGACGAGGTAAGGAGTTCCATGGGCGATAAACCGACACGGTGAAAGACGATGAATAGAAAGAGGTACGGTGACGAGGAATGGATAACAAGACCTGATGTTGATTCCGTAACGTTGTAAGATATTCAAAGCGAGTTCTCAGATATTTTGGAGTACTGGTGTTCATTTCAAAGTGTGTCATGACGTCACTGTTGATGAGTCTGCGATTTGAAGCGAGTTTCAGCTTTTGTGACAGAGAAGTTGCCTATTAATCAAGGCGTTCAATCTGAGTTTGAGAACATGTACGGTATAACTTGAACGTCGTAGCAACAGATGGCGGTCTGTACGGTCTGTGTGCTACCATAACCTCTTTCGAACTGTGTTTTGCGCGGGCAAGTCGTACGCAGGGTATTTGTTATCATCGGTTGCGTACGGCAACATTCCACAATACAAATCAAATGCTCCGTGTCCATGTTGACCGTCGAAGTTAATGTAAACAAATATGTAAGTAATCGTCTTAACCCTCTCCCCATATCCCGACAGTAAGAAAAAACTCACCTCAGTACATGTTTCGAAACAGTTCACATTCCTGGCGTTACCGTACGTATCGGTAAGTAGTCTTCTGAATGAACGCCGTACTTGCTATACTAAAAGCCAGGTTATGAACCGACGAAACAGGAAGTAGTTGAATGGGAGAGAGGAAAGTGCGGGTTAGAGGGGTAGCTTGTGCAGTGATGACACGTTGAGTGTGGGGATGGAGGGGGGAACGAGAACGGAGCTTTTCATTGGACCTCGCGTGAAAATGTCGTCTGCTAACGAAAATCTGGCAACGGAATCACGGAGACAGTGTAGCCAGTTCATTTGCAGTACCACGTGCATTACGAGTCGCATTTCGTACCAGCGTCATTAGCTCGTGCTTTCTTAAAAACAGTAATTTTAATTACTAATATTGTAGATAGTGTCATCGAGAACTATATACAGTAGTTATTTTAAACATATCGGTGACAAACGCTGAACACGCTTTGAATCACGCCCCACTATGTGGCAACAGAGCTCAGAAAGAGACCAACAGAACGTTGCTTCCGGTTTAGTCGGTTCATAACCTGGCTTTTAGTATAGGCAACTTCTCTGGCAGATAAGTAATACACCTCTGCGGAAGTGTAGGAAGATTGAATTCTCTAGGCTCATCGACTAGCCACGTGACGGCATACACACTTTGAACTGAACACTCAGTAGAAGTGAATAATATTCTAAACAGAACAGATAAAGAATGCACTATTCTACGTTCCTTAAGGCGGACCCAAGAAAGAACTTCAAAAGACGGCGTTATATGGTCAAATTTACGAGTATTGCAGATGAAGCGGACACACACATTATGATCACGTTGTAGTCTTTTAGTTATATTTGTCAAGAGAGAATCGCAGTAACCAAAATGGGGCATCACTAGCAATTGAATAGCCTAATGTTTCTTTTTATGGAAAGAGGCAGACAGTTTCGTAAGTGATTTAGAGAGTGGAGCCTACTGTCTGCATTTCACGAGAAGATCCGAGCAAGGAATGTGAGTTTTTCCCCCACTCTTATAACTTACCCCCAACACGAAACAGACCGGCCATTGACTGAGTTTTGTTTGTCACAGCCGGCCAATGACATCACCCCATCCGCCTGCTCCTTCAAGGACGCCGAGTTACTGGCTTAATCTCTCCTCTTACCCCGCAAGGACTACATTCCCCTCGCAGGGATCATCTCCTGAAATTTGGACAGTATATATGTACAGACCCTAAGTTTATATAGAATGAAGAGAAACAAAGTAAGTTAGATTTCACTCAGTCATAATTTTCTGCCCAAGAGCTGCAAACCCAGTATTCTCCAGTCTTCCCTATTTTCTGACTTTCTTTCAGTCTTCACATAGGCCTATCTACGATCCAAATATCTTAATGTCGTCTATCATCTGATATCTTCTTCTGCCTCGAACTTTCCTTCCGTTCACCATTCCTTCCCGTGCATCCTTCAGTAGGCAGTTTATTCTCAGCCAATGACTCAACCAATTCCTTTTTCTCTTCCTGATCGGTTTCAGCATCATTCTTCCTTCATCCACTTTTTCCAACAGAGCTTCATTCCTTATTCTGTCTGTCCATTTCACATTCTTCTCCATATCCACATTTCAAATGCTTCTAGACGTTTCTCTTCACTTCGTCGTAATGTCCATGTTTGTGACCCGTAAAATGCCACACTTCACATAAAGCACTTAACTAGTCTCTTCATTCATTCATTCATTCATTCATTCATTCATTTTACTCCATAGATCTTACATGAGCAATGAAGCTTTAAGATGTGGAACAAGTCAACATTTTACAATATTACAATTACAATTTTTACAAATTTTTATAGTTTTACAATTTAGTAATTTTCTACAATTTTTACAATTTTGTGCAATTTTTTACTTTTTTTTTACATTTTGGCGAGATGTAGTGAGATGAGATGAGGTCCGAGGATTCGCCAAAATATTACCCGGCATTTGCCTTTTGGGGGGGGGAAACCTCGGAAAAATCCAACCAGGTAATCAAATCAAAGGGGTTGATGCCAAGGACTCGCCATAGACTCGCCATAGACCATCCGGCTTCAGTCCCACGGCTGGGGAAAACCTCGGAAGAAACCAAAGACCAAAGGGGGATCCAACCCAAGCCCGAACGCAGCTCCGGATCAGCAGCCCAGCGAGTCTGCCGACTGAATTACATCGATGGCTCTACTAAAAGTATACAATACATAGCCAATCAGATTAGTAAATTTACAAACGCAAACGATGATTCATAAGTTGAGCTATATGTATAATACAAAACAAGTTAATTAAATTTAAGGCATAAACAATTCAACCAGTTGTGATATACAGAAATTGATAATACATATCATGCAAACTACTTCAAATTAGAAACACAAACAATTTATCAGTAGAGCTATATAGATTTCTCTTAGTTATTTATCCAAAGATCCGGAGGAGATTCTCCTTTCTTCTATCAAAAGCTTCCTTGGCCATTGCTATAACCCTTTTGATTTCCTGCCAGCAGCTCATGTTACTGCTTACAGTACACCCCAAGTATTTGAAGCTGTATAGCAGGCATGTCAATTGATGCCCACAGGAGCAAGCGCGCACTTTAGAGCCCAGGAGAGCCTGAGCGCTTTACAGCGGAAAGGAAAGAGACAGACGAAAGAGGTAGTATATGCCGCTTGGTCGAGCTATATACAGGGATGGCCAGCACTGATTCAATGGATACAGGGAAGAGAACTTATTAAAACTGTATCCATATTAATTTTTAGATTTGTCTGAGAAGTATAAATGCATTATAAGAATGTAAGTTTTAATTTTAATGTTCATTTTTCACAAGTTTGCTTTTTATTCAAAAGGAATATTTTCTGAACTTTTTTTTTTACAGAAAAGTGAAAATTTTAGATATGTTTGTTTAGTAGCCTTACAGGTACTAAAACAATGTTTTCGTAAATCTAATATATCATAAATACGTATTACTGAAGATAGTATATTAAAATGTTTGAAAACATTCGCATGGAAAATGTTTGTAAGGAAATGAATTAACAAAGCAAATACTGTTACATCACAAACAAAAGATATGTGTCTATGTGTTGGTAAAACGTCAGCTCTATAGCTTCAGCAGATTTCGAGATAATTTAATATTCTGATAACAGAAAGTTGCGCACCAATATCACCAAAAAGCATAATGCGATAAGTGTTTTATTATGTAATATTAGTTACGTCCCGCGCCGTGGCGTCGATGTCTAAGGCATCCCGCTTAGGACTCGCGGTACGGAATGCGCGCTGGTTCGAGTCCTCATGGGTGGAAGAAATTTTCTCATGAAATTTCGGCCAGTGTCTGGGACCGGTGCCCACCCAGCATCGTGATGCACTTGGGGAGCTACGATAGGTAGCGAAATCCGGTTGCGAATACCAGCTTTAACGGCTGGGGGGATCATCGTGCTAACCACACGATACCTCCATTCTGGTTGGATGATCGTCCACCTCTGCTTCGGCATGTGGGCGTGAGGCCAGCAGCCGGCTGGTCGGTCTAGGCCCTTCACGGACTGTAGCGCCACGGATTATTATTATTATTATTATTATTAGTTACAGTTAAACATAGGCCTATAACTAGACAACTTTGCTTTGTACTATAATATTGTTTTGATTACTTGTATAAGGCTAAAGATACCATCAATATCAATTTCAACTTATCATGTCATAGGCTATTCATTGTCTTTCTTTAGGATAACACTTACTTTCTTTATGAATGATGTGTTTAATTCACTTAGTACAGTATAATTGTAGTTATTATGGAATTTGTGTGAATATTCCTTCTTTACTCTTTATTATGTTATTAACGTTAAAAACACAACTGCAGTATTAGGCTAAGAAATAGGTGTTAGTACTTTTGTTTTACAGACAATATAGAAAATAACAAACAGAAAGAAGCCATATAAAAATAACGACATAAAATTTCACGTTCCGTTTGAAGTTTGTGCACCACTGTTTTCTTAATCCAACAGGTGAAAGAGTAATGGAACGGAGAAAAATTCTCTCCGGCGCCGGGATTTGAACCCGGGTTTTCAGCTCTACGTGCTGACGCTTTATCCACTAAGCCACACCGGATTCCACCCCGGCGTCGGAAAAATCGTCTCAGTTTTAAGTTCCAACTTTTGGGTTCCCTCTAGTGGCCGCCCTCTGCACTACGCCATAGATATCTATGAACCTAGGACCGAAGTCCACACATGTGCTGAGGTGCACTCGTAATGAGTGACTAGTTGGCCGGGATCCGACGGAATAAGCGCCGTCTTAAATCACGAAGTGATATCATAGCATATCATAGATATCTATGACGTAGTGCAGAGGGCGGCCACTAGAGGGAACCCAAGAGTTGGAACTTAAAACTGAGACGATTCTTCCGACGCCGGGGTGGAATCCGGTGTGGCTTAGTGGATAAAGCGTCAGCATGTAGAGCTGAAAACCCGGGTTCAAATCCCGGCGCCGGAGAGAATTTTTCTCCGTTCCATTACTCTTTCATCGTATGATAACGCAGAATATCTGAATGGAAATATCATATGTACTTCGGTACATTATAATAATATATTAATCCAACAGGCTGCTTATTCCTCCTAGCATACTGTCATCCTCTGAGGAGTTTAGTGCTGAGAGGAATGCGGTTCCGACTAGTCTAGCGCGGTACTGGAGTGGGAGGGAACAGTGACAGCGGCAGTCTGGAAGGAAGTACAATCATACTGATAACATTCCACTCGTATATACAGGGATATCATTTTATTTTTACTTCAATTTTTATTGTACCTGAGTTTTGGAATGTACTTCACTCCCACCCCCTCTACTAGTAAACTTCCAACCGTTCACGACACAGAGCCGAGGCCGCGTAAGCAGTATTGAGTTACTGAGTATAGTACGTTTCAAAAATATGTTCGCGTTTTCCAGTGACGAAAGAGCTTTCAATATTGAATCATATTTTCGTACGGGTACTGTCGTCCGTTTCCCTATGTCGCATCCCGGTTTCCCCCACCTGCTTCTGTTCGCCCCTCTGTTAAGTCTAGTAGCTGGGCTATCTTAGCTCTTTTCTGAAAACATTAATTTCTGTTAGGAATAAGACGTCTACGTAATATTATACAAGTGTTTAAAATAACTTAAATAAAAGGGCCTCCTTAAGTAATTAACTGTCACGTGATTCCCCCACTTTCCACGACCCTACGACAAAACCACTTGGACGGACAGTAGATAGCATTTCTGAGTGATTTTATCTTTTCGGATCGGGCAGAAGTGAAGTTTGAATTTACAGTACGTAAGGTACTCTTTTATAGAGTAGGTACAGAATTATTTCAACATGAGTTACTCGTACGAAGGACGAAACTGGTAATTGGAATTAGGTACAATAGTCTATAGTGCGATAATATGCATAAAAGAACTGAAGCCTGTATCGAAATGAACGGCCACCATTTTCTAAAATGTGTTTAAATATCCATATTATGATTATTTTTCAATTTAACTTCATTCTCTATATTGTACGCTAATGTGCTGTAACAGTACAATATACACTGCATAATTAATACTTCCGAATGGATAGCTCAATTCGTGTGTAAAAACACTAAGTGTTAATACAGTACTGTATTTTGATTAAACAAAAACCTAATGAAAATGATCAAACTCAAAATTGCGATATTTCCTAGTTTACATAAATGGATGAACTACTTTACTTTCTAGCATGGGGCTCTACCTCCATGCCCCCCAAGTGCCTTCATGGCATGTTACGGGGATACCTTTACCTTTTTTTACTTTACTTTCTAGTAATGTGATTTGTATTTTACGCCAGTATCATCGAACTCCGTCGTGGAAAGGGTAGCAAACGGTGTTTCCTGTTTCAATCCTTAATAGAAAGGTATAGCCAGGTTAATATTAAAAATGTTAGTAAAAACAAAATGATGTCCCTGTAGAATACCTAACACGTGGACACAGTCACACACTACTACAAACTGAAGACTGCATATTTTTTGACGATTAATACTTCCCACTCCGCTCGGCTCGGCTTGGCTGTAGCAACAAAAGAATCTACCTGCAACCCCCCCGCACCGATGGCAAGAATACCTCAGGTCCCAGCGCTAAACTCGTCGGAGGAAGACAGTACCTAGCGCTTGATGACCGCGCACGACGTCAAGGTCAGAAAAATGAGCTTGTTTGACATCACTGAGGTACACCAATGTTCCGCGGCACACCGGTTGCGGAACACTGCTCTATCCACACAAATACTCTTCTTTTTCGAGGCTGCAATATTTTGTCCGGGCGCATTTAAGGGGAATTGGACGTTATCGCATGCAAAGTAATGATAAAAATAGCCTATCTTCAAGCAGTCATAAATGTAATACTATTTATCACAGCTATTTCATTTTTTTAGTGATATATGTATACATATTAAGCTTTAAAATGAAAAAAAGAATGGTTAATCTAGTGTAAATCCTACCCTTAAATTAATTGTTAAATTTAAACGCATTTTTTCATATAAATTCACTACATATCTGTGATTAGGTACACTCTATTCACTTATCATAGCACACATTGAATTAAAATTTTGGCCACTTACTGCTAATAGATACTAAAACATACCCTACTAAAATTATTAAAATATCTGTAATACTATGGGCATAAGGCTTATACTAATCTTCATTTTTTTTAATTTATTCACGGTGATGATTTCTATAAGTCCTATGCCCATAATATTACAGATACATGAATAATTTTAGTAGGGTATGTTTTAGTATCTATTAGCAGTAAGTGGTCAAATTTTCAATTCAATATGTGCTATAATAAGTGAATAGAGTGTACCTAATCACAGACATGTAGTGAATTTATAAAAAAAATTGTGCTTAATTAAAGAAATTAATTTAAGGATAAAGATTTACTCTAGAGTATCCATTCCTTTTCATTTTAAAGCTTAATATGCATAGACACATAGCTAACAAAAATTAAAGACCTCTGATAAATAGTATTATATTTATGACTGCTTGAATATAGGCTATTTTTAACATTATTTTTCATGCGATAATGACCAACTCCCCTTAATATTTAACTTACCGCACTCACAGCGAGGGTGTCGTGGCTTGGACGAGGCAACGCTGGTTAATAAAATTAAGCGTGAACGGCTGGCTGTGCTTTTCTCGGAAGCTACGTCGCGAAACTGCCATAAACCAGGTGCCGCGAAAACGAGTTCGTTTATTGCAGATGGGGATGGTGCGTAATTCCAATTTCTTGTGTACGCATTTACTCAGTAGGCGAAGGACTGTGAAGACTGCTGCACTGCCCTCTCTCGGTAAGTCGGCGTTCGACTCCCTCTTCTCTAATATTGCACGTTTCCATCTCTTCTAAATAAAGCATGCTGATATCATTTGTTATCTTTTACCACAGTCTACTATATACAGTCGCGAAGCTCAATATGTAGTAAAAATGCAAACATGGGTAGTTGCCCACCACTAGGATCGCTACTATCGCTTCATCATCGCAGATCTCTCTGCTAGCAGACGACAAAATACGTTACACTTTCGTTGTCGTGTTCTTTTGGAAAAATTAACACCTTCCTTCCATTATTGAAATATTAAATGCATAAAGTTAATTTATTATTTTAATGAAGTATATTAAATTCCACCATAAACTCGAAGATAACTGCAAGAAATAAGTTAATATAATTTTTGTTTGTGCAAAACGAACTGAAATTTACTATAATAGCTTCACTCATTCAAGATTATAGCGATAATTAACTATGAAACCAATAAATATTAATTTGCATTTCTCTTTACAACAATAATAATGGAAATATGAATTAATGGAGTAACTTACGTGTACCGGTACTTGTAGTATAGGCTTACGTAGTTAACAAAGTGGGATGAGGTTAAGCAATAATAATCACACCAGAATTGGAAATAAAACGTGATCAATAAATTTTATTGTAACAGACTTTTTCTACATCTCTAGTAAAGCAACAAATAAAAATAACAACAAAATTAACAGCTATAATTAAAAACATATCCTTTGAAAAAAATAGGCCTAAGCAATAATAATCCCACCAGAATTGAAAATAAAACGTGATCAATAAATTTCATTAAAACAAACTTAATTTTTTTCTACGTCTTTAGTAAAATAACACATAAAATAATAACAAAATTAATAGCTACAATTAAAAATATATCCTCTGAAAAAAAAGTAGACCTAACCTTTATTTCTCTGGAAATTTAGCAGCCTAAGTGACAGAACTTTAACCGGTATCTAATGTCCTTTCGGTTAGACTGTAACATTTCATTGTGAAATTTAAGGATCTAATGTATTCTAACAGTCACAAAGAACTTCAAAATTAAGAGTTTGTTTCTGTACAGCATTCTTGTGGAAACCCAGGAACCTTTCAGAATCTTTCGGAAATCTGAAAAAGGATAACTCTGGCCTCTTTCTCTTACTGTTGCTACAATTTATATCACTACAAACGTCTCCTCCTTGTCCCATATTATTATTCCAATTATTATATTTTAGCCATTAACATTTTCATTACAACCAATAACGAACATTTCACAAGCATCAATGTGAAATACGCAACGACCTATCACTCGATAGAAATACGACACAGTCCAAAGTCGACCATGGACAGTCTATTGTTTCTAGTTGCTAACCGCTTGGAGCGCTTTATCACGAGATTTGCAAAAAAACACCTCAAGCTTCGCGACTGTATATAGTACACTGTGCTTTTACGATATGTTTTTTTAACGTACCCTACCTAGTTTAATCTTCTCTCTGGATTTTTATATGACGAATTGTGTTCCTAATTACTGTACTGTTTGTCGCTGACTAGTTAGTCACCCTAACGCGGAGTAACTCGCCGCTATATCAGAGCTAAAGCCTTAACAGAATGATATTATTCTACAGCAGCCGTGGCGAAAATGTGATCGTGCGCCGAACCACTGTGTAACCTGCAACGTGCAAAGCACCTATTTAGGGAGGTGGACACGCGAAGGGGAAGTGAAGCAACTGTCTGACTTATTAACGGATTTTTCATTTTCCTTACATCAAGCACTTAAATATAATTTTATACAGTACAAGGCTACAGACTAATACAGGGTCATCATTTTATTTTTACTTCAATTTTTATTGTACCTGAATTTTTTAATGTACTTCACTCCCACCCCTTCTACTAATGAAGTTCAACCGTCCTCCACACAGAACCAAGGCCGCATATACAGTCATAGTAACCTTACGGTCATAGTAAACAGTATGTTCCAAAAATATGTTCACGTTTTCCAGTGACGAAAGAGCTTTCAATATTGAATCATTTTCGCACAGGTACTGTCGTCCATTTGCCTTCGTCGTATCCCGGTTTCCCTCACCAGCTTTTATTCGCCAGTTAGTGGCTGGGCTGTCTTAGCTCTTTTCTGAGAACATTAATTTCAGTTAGGAATTGGACGTCTACGTAATATTATACAACTGTTTAAAATAACTTAAATAAAAGGGCCTCGTTAAGTAATTAACTGTCACGTGATTTTCTCCCTTTCTACGACCCTACATGGACGGATAGTAGATAGTATGTCTGAGTAATTTTATCTTTTCGGATCGGGCAGAAGTGAAGATTGAATTTACAGTACGTAAGGTACTCTTTTATAGAGTAGGCACAGAATTATTTAAACATGAGTTACTAGTACGAAGGACGAAACTGGTAATTGGAATTGGGTACAATAGTCTATAGTGCGATAATATATTAGAACTGAAGGCTGTATCGGAATGAACGGCCACCATTTTAAAAAATGTGTTTAAATATCCATATTGTGATTATTTTTTTAATTTAGCTTCATTCTCTATATTGTACGCTAATGTGCTGTAGACAGTATAATATACACTGCATAATGAATACGTCCACATGGACAGCTCAATTCGTGAGTAAAACACTCTTTGTTAATACTGTACTGTATTTTGATTAAATAAAAACCTAATGAAAATGATCAAACTCATAAGCGCAATATTTCCAAGTTTACGTAAATGGATGAACTACTTTTCTTCCCTCCTATACTTAGCAAAGTGATTTGTTTGTATATTAGCCAGTATCATGGAACTCCAGTCGTGGAAGGGGGTAGCAAACGGCGTTGATCGAGAGGTATAGGCAAGTTAATATTAAAAATGTTAGTAAAAATAAAATGATGTCCCTGTACGTAGGCCTACGTGTAACGAAGAAAAAATGAACGATAAAACATAGGACACATTATTACAACCTAAAATCAACTTTCTTTAGAATGTTTTTACGACAGAGTTTCAAAATCAGGAATTGTGTCTCTTACTGCCAGTCGTAGTTGATCACGAAGTTATTTGTCTGTCAGTCGACATCTAAATTTGGTTTTTAGGCCTACTATTTTCAGTGTTGAAAATAATCTTTCACAAACTTAAGTTCTAGCGAACATGGCTTCAACAGAGCAAGCGAAAGAACGAAGCTTCGGATATTTATTTTTTTGGCAAAGATTTGAAAAGTTCAACATTTGTCAAGTCCTTGCATCTAGCTTTCATTTAACATCACATTTTAAACCTGTGAGTTTAAATTGAAGATCTAACCGCATTATTCGTACATCTGTTGAAAAAGGATCGACGTACAGAAATGATAATGATGATAATAATGATAATAATGATAATAATGATAATAATAATAATAATAATAATAATACTAATAACACTTAACCTTTTAATGTTTCATCAGTAACATGTAGTAACATGTAGTTGTACAACCGTTTTCCTCGTAATACTTGTGAAAAAAAATCATACATTTGAGCCGTTCAGAGCAAAAGTGGTGTAAGTCAAAATTGGGTAACGAGGTTTAAAGTAAAAATTCTGTAAAATACAGCGCAAAGTAGCAGCTAATATGTCCTCCTTACTATCCACTGACAACTAATAGTTTAAATAAAATAAATATTAATTGCTACTTTGCGCTGTATTTTACAGAATGTTTACTTTAACCCTCATTACCCATTTTTGACTTACACCACTTCTGCTCTGAACGGCTCATTTAATATTCTCATCATATTGGCAGGAAAAAAATACGTCCTCCCGTCCTACTTGAAACTTTCGTTTTTGTAGAGGTAGGCCTACATGGTTTCGAGAGAGACATTGCGACGATATGCCACTCGCAGGTCAGAGACAAATACAAATGGAACGGAGTTTGATTCCAGTGAGTGAGGTGGTGAGGGTTATGGGAGGTAGGAAGCAAGAGAAATGCATAGCCATCATTGCGAGCTACAATGTGCTCGCGAGTCACATTTTCGCCACGGCTGCCCTACAAGTTTGGTTTTATTTATTCAAAAGAAATATTTTCTCAACTTTTGGTATAGAAAAGTGAAATTTTCAGGTATAGGCCTATTTATTTAGTAGCCTTACGGAATGTTTTCGTGAATCTAATATACCATATATATAGGCCTATATACGTATTACTGAAGATAGTGTGTTGAAAAGTTTGAAAGTATTCGCATGGAAATTGTTTGTAAGGAAACGAATTAACAAAGCAACTACTGTTACATCATAAGCAAAAGATACGTGCCCATGTGTTGTAAAAATGTCAGCTCTAGGCCTATAGCTTCAGCAGATTTCGAGAAAATAATTTAAAATTCTGATGATAGGAAGTTGCTCACAAATATCACCGTAAAAGCATAATGCGATAAGAGTTTTGTTATGTAATATTAGTTACACTTAAAACAGATACAGTACCTAGGTAACTTTGCTTTGTACTGTAATATTGTTTCGATTGGTTTATTGATTACTTTTGTAACGCTAAAGATACCATCAATATAAATTCCAACTTATCATGTCATACTCAATCTCTTTCTTTGGAATATCACTTTCTTTATGAATGATGTGTTTCATTCACTAATACAGTATAATATCATACTACTATGGAATTTAAGTGAATATTCCTTCTTAACTCTCTATTATGTTATGAAGATTTAAAACACAATTGCAATATTAAGAAATCAGTATTAGTACTTTTGTTTTACAGACAATATAGATAATATTAAACAGAAAGAAGCCATATAAAAATAACGACATAAAATTTCACGTTCCGTTTGAAGTTTGTGCACCACTGTTATCTTAATCCAACAGGTTGCTTATTCATATACACAACCCTTCCTCTTCCATACTTAGCGCTTGCTGCCCGCGCACGACGTCAAGGTCAGAAAAATGCGCTTGCTTTGACATCACTGGGCTAAGCGAACAGATCAAATCTCAGTTGTTTTTGTCAAGCTAGCTGTAACTCAATTGATGCTCATAATATAATTTCACAAGTTTTCGAAAGTTGGATTTGCATTCTTCTTCGTGTGAGCGAGAAACAGGGGCGAAAATCATAAAGTATCCTAATTTTTGGGATCATTATAAACGGTGAAATTCCTTGAATGACTCTTGAGTTTGTTTGTGCTTAGTATAGTTGAAAATATAATGCAGCTGACGATTAAAATATCACTAAATTTCCGGGATCAGTTCCATCTTCTTTATGAGAACAAAACAAGAAAGGACCTTGAAAATCATATATTACTAGTTGGAGTCATTATATAGGACAATTTCACGTCATTTACTCTTCACTTTTGTGGTTAGTGTACTTGTATAGCCATTGCTTCCGTTAATAAAATTTCACAATATGTTGATGTTGCTTCTATATTCCTCTTCACGTGTACATCTATTTATAGGCCTACTTAGAGTTAAGTTTGTTTTATGGGTTGGTTCTATTTTCGTTTCCATTTCAACACGTGTAGAGAAAAGGATATCCTTCACGCGGGATTGTGACTTACATTCAAATCTAAGAGAACCCTGAGGTTTATTGCCGCACTCACATATGCCCGCCATCGGTCCCTATCGTGAGCAAAATTTATCCAGTCCCTAGCATCATATCCCACCTCCCTCAAATAGGCTACATTTTAATATTATCCACCCATCTACGTCTCGACCTCCCAAAGGTCTTTTATACTCTGGCCTCCCAACTAACACTCTATATCCATTTCTGGATTCGTCCATAGGCCTACATGTCCTACCCATCTCAAACGTCTGGATTTAATGTTTCTAATTATGTTAGGTGAAGAATACAATGAGAGCAGTTCTGCGTTGTGTAACTTTTTCCATTCACTTGTAACTTCATCCCTCTTACAAGGGAAGGGTTTCGGCTCGAACAGTAATTTTGAGTTAAAAATTTGTACAGACGCTTAGGCCTACCTCACAATGGTGATGAAAACCGTAAAAGCATTCATTTGTGTAACTCTCCGTTTGGTTGGTATTGGTCAATACACTTCTTTAAAAATGTACATGAGGATTCTCTATAAAATGCATCAAACAGCATGGAGCAGAGCAATAAGCACAACACGCAGAAGCAACACCTGAACAATCTTCTGAACCACACTCCAGTGCTGAAAAATCAAATGACACCTGAATTACATTTTTGAAGTCCGAGACTTGTTCACGATTCACGTAACCAGCAGACTGCCAGGAATACTGAAGCATTGGGCGGTATACTGGAGCAGACAACTGGTTATGAATAACAGAGTGCATTTTCATTGTAAACACTCGATTTCCCAAGTTAAGTTCTGGATTCCCAGCAAGAGTCCTTAAGCAATCTGATAGCCTCCGAGCATATATTTTTTATTGTCTAAGGAAATAGATATTCAGAGGCTGGATATATTTAGTTTTTTTTAGGTGGAATGATCATACATTCCATGTCCTAGCCTTGGAATGATTCATTTATTAAGTTTGCGTCTTTGTGCGCATTCAATGACTCACACAACAGTATATACTTTTGATTAGCTGCAATATTTTCAGACAGAACGTTGGAGAGAAATGTTCTTAAATGTGCTTTAGACATTTTACCACTCGCACTAGCTTCTAGGCTAGGCTAGGCTTACGGGTAAGGTGTCCCACCCCTCAACTTGTACAGTGCTCTAACAGACAAACCAGACATTACATAAACAAATGCTTTTGGGAGCTTTACAGAAATGTAAAGATGGGCCTGTATACAAATTTTGGATACGAAATTCCTGTTCGAGCCGAAACCCTTCCCTTGTTAGCCCCAAATATTCTACTAAGCACCTTATTCTCAAACACCCTTAGCCTCTGTTCCTCTCTCAAAATGAGAATCCAAGTTTCATGATCATACAGAGCAACCGGTAATATAATTGTTTTATAAATTCTAACGTTCAACTTTTTTGAGAACAGACTGGATGACAAAAGCTTTCCAACGTTACATTTCGGACATAGCCTAGGTATATAGGTTATTTCGATATACATTAACTCAAACCATATTATCCTGAAGTATTTTACATTCCTCCTGAGACACTCTGTAGGCCTACATAAAATCTGTGTTTGACGAAAACAGATTTCATTTTTGCAGAGAGCATTAAAAAGACATTCAAAATTATCCTTCGTCATGTAAGGCACCAAAACATGGCAACCATGTGTAATAAAACGCTTATTGCAGTAAATTTATTGCACCCCAACATAATCGCAGACCTTGTAAATAATAACAACAAATCTAAATAGCCTCCTACAGTAACATGCAACGGATAACGTAAACATTTCACGCAATTACGGGAACTTATGAATCCCTTGTAATAATTTCGGGTGGTTTGAATGCGCTAAAGAGGAGTTACCGCTGATCGCTAGTACAAACTACTGTCCGCATTTCACGAGAAGATCCGACCAAGGAATGCGAGTTTTTCCCCCACTCTTAAAACCTATCCTCGACATGAAACTGGCCAGCCATTGACTGGGCCTTGCTTGTCCCAGCCGGCCAATAACACCACTCCTATCCACCTGCTCCTTCAAGGACGCCGAGTTACTGGCTTACTCTCTCCTCTTACCCCGCAAGGACCGTACTCACCTCGCAGGGATCCTCTCGTGGAATTTGGACAGTACAGAGTGAAAGCAAGGACATAATGCTGAGTACTAAATGCACTATTTTATTACAGAAACAATGACTGAACAACGAAATACAGATTCTACAAGTCACTCCAGGAATGGAGAAGGAGGTAGTCGTGGAGGAGACGAAATTACACATCAAGAAGAAGATAGGGCATTATTTCCACACATGTTTGTAGGCAATGAAAATATTATATACAGTTTGCCTCAAGAAAATGTTACTCGAGAAGGGGATAGGGGACCTGAAGGCCCTCTGTATGTAGACCACGAAGAAGTGATTCAAGATGCCACTCAGGAAGAAGTTTCCAATCGAGAAGTAGATGAGGGACTCGATGTTCCTCTGTTTGTAGACAACGAAGAAGTGATTCAAGGTGCCAATCAGGAAGAAGTTTTCAATCAAGTAGTATATGTGGTAGATTACACAGCGTGTAGATATGAGAAGAGTTTTAGGACAAGGCAAATAGCTGTGGCCAAGAAGCGAAAGTTCAGGAGGCTTAAGGTGAGAGACATAAATTTCCTACAGATTTGGATTTTTCTTCAGGATTTGATAGTTTCCGTTTATTTGTGCTACATTATTTTTTGTTGTTAACTAAATGCCTAAAGCGAAATCACTTTACTTCAAGTGATTAAATTTGCAATTACTCTCTATCTTAGCATTTACTTAGTAGTCTGTGAAATCTGATCAAAAATTAGGAATTTATATTTTAATTCCATATATTTGAATTCATGAATGTCTGAAAATTAAAAGAAATCATAATTGTCAAATTATCACATACAAAAATAACTAGGACTGAGATATTTCATCATAATAAAAAGGATCTTAGTCAGGATTTTGCAAAGTTTAATCTAAAATATAACTTAATTCAAGTAAGTTAACATCACAAATTAGGGGAATTGTATTTTCAGGTTGATTAAAAGAGTGACAGAAGATTAAAAGTTAAAATTATATTTAAACGATACCAATTCATTTTTTTATATAAGTTATAGATTGTCCACAATTAAAACTTATTTTTTAACATTTTTCTTCATGTCTACACTCCGTTGCAATCAATTATATTTCAATATTTATTTATTTATTTAGGCCTATTTATTTGTTTATTTATTTATCTATTTATTTATTTATCTATCAATTAATTAATTAATTTATATCATCCTGTATTCACGTCATGGCGGATTAGATGTATTCCGGTTCTTAATCCATCACCCACCAAATAATGATTAAAAATTAACAATAGGCCTACATATGACAACCTATAAGTATATATTAAGTATCTGTTTAACATTTATTATTATTATTATTATAATTATTATTATTATTATTATTATTATTATTATTATTAAAATACAGTATTCTGCACACGTCTTAACAAGCTGTTCCCATGCAATTTGCAACCTTACCCGCCCTCTTCCTAATCCTTCCAGGGAAAACCCGTGTCAAGTCTGACATGAGCCGCAATAAAGTAGCAGACTTCTGAAAAGAAGCTGGAGTGAAGGAACAAACTGGAAAGGTGTTGAAAGAATAAAAGAAATAGCTTTTCAGATTATTGCATGACCTCTTTACTTTAAATAAAATCATGGATTGCGATGGACGAAGCTTTCACTACGATGGAAAAGTAATGTGTCAAGTGTGCAGTAAAAAAGTCGGGTGCTCTATAAAATCACAACTGGAGAGTCCTACCTATCCTATACCTGCCAGATATTGATATTAAATATTTTCATAATTTTACATATTTTGGTACATATTCAGCTTATTTTTCTTACATAAATATGTACATATTTCACACCTTGATATTACATAAAAATCCGGTCCCTAGTTATGACCGGCCTAGCTATCACCCGTAAGGGGAAATAATATGTAACTTTCAACTTTCGTATATAACAAGCTACCAATTTCACTAGATCTTGGACATTAACCATAGTGTACTGTAAAATGGGTAGGCCTACATACCGACTGCTTTCAGCAAAGCAAAACGTCATGGCCAGGGGGTACATAACACTCATCCCCACACTTCAGTTTTCATTCATATAAATGTATTTCGGTTTCCAGATGAAAACGAAAATACACAAGTCTCAGTGTGTTGTGCTGCCTTCGTCTACTTGCATCTCCCCTCCTCTGTTATCACTGAACTGTCATAGTTGAACCCTGCTATAAACACATAATTATATGTAGCCTATGTAAGTCGTATGTTAGGATGTGTATACTATAGGGTGATTCAGACCACTCGTAACAGTAATTTATTTCGGAAACCAGTGCATGAAAATTTCCGACACAAAAATATTTATAACTGAACCACAAAACACTAAACCCGAAAAGACAAAGCATATGATTATGTCTCGTGACCAGAATATTGTACGGAATGGAAATATAAAAATTGGAGATTTATCCTTCGAAGGGGTGGAAAAATTCTAATATCTTGGAGCAACAGTAACAAATATAAATGATACTCGGGAGGAAATTAAACGCAGAATAAATATGGGAAATGCTTGTTATTATTCGGTTGAGAAGCTTTTATCATCTAGTCTGCTGTCAAAAAATCTGAAAGTTAGAATTTATAAAACAGTTATATTACCGGTTGTTCTGTATGGTTGTGAAACTTGGACTCTCACTCTGAGAGAGGAACATAGGTTAAGGGTGTTTGAGAATAAGGTGCTTAGGAAAATATTTGGGGCTAAGAGGGATGAAGTTACAGGAGAATGGAGAAAGTTACACAACGCAGAACTGCACGCATTGTATTCTTCACCTGACATAATTAGGAACATTAAATCCAGACGTTTGAGATGGGCAGGGCATGTAGCACGTATGGGCGAATCCAGAAATGCATATAGAGTGTTAGTTGGGAGACCGGAGGGAAAAAGACCTTTGGGGAGGCCGAGACGTAGATGGGAGGATAATATTAAATTTGATTTGAGGGAGGTGGGATATGATGATAGAGACTGGATTAATCTTGCACAGGATAGGGACCGATGGCGGGCTTATGTGAGAGCGGCAATGAACTTTCGGGTTCCTTAAAAGCCATTTGTAAGTAAGTAAACCACATGTGAACTTTCACTTGAGCTTGCTTTCATCAATCAGATCTGACAGGAAGTAGGGTCAGTGGCGTATCACTTTAAAATTTCAAATGGGAGTCGAGGTCAAATAAGGTACCATTTGATAGAGCTCTTCAAAACAAACAACTTTCATAGGAAACGTTTTTATTAATTCCTACTCTTTCAGTGAGAAAACGTACGAAAATGCAATGTGTAATTCGGACCGCCTGTAAGTCATTTTATTTCGGAAACTAGTGCATGAAAATTTTCGAGAAAAAAATATTTATAACTAAACTACATGTGAACTTTCACTAGAACTTGATTTCATCAATCAGCTCTAACAGCAAGTAGGGTCAGTGGCGTATCATTTGTAAATTTCAAATGAGAGTCGGGTCAAATAGTGTACCATTTGATAGAGCTTTTCAAGACAAACAACTTTCATAGGAAACGTTTTTATTAATTCCTAATCTGCCAGTCACTTGACCACGCCGAAGTATTAGGAGTCACAGACAGTGTTAGAAGAAGAGTACAGGTGTGTGCTGCTCAGAACGGCAGATAGTTTGAAAATGTATATATGATTAATGGAATTGTCAAGCCTTTCTGTAACATGTCAAAATTAATTGTATTGTTTACATTTTCGTCTTGTAACATTTCTCAATATTGATGACATTGTCTTTTTGTATGTTTTCTCAGCGAAAGAGTAGGAATTGATAGAAACGTTTCCTATGAAAATTGTTTATTTTGAAGAGCTATATCAAATGGTACACTATTTTACCCGACTCCCATTTTAAATTTTAAAGTGATACGCCACTGATCCTACTTCCTGCTAAGGCTGATTGATGAAATCTAGCTCAAGTGAAAGTTCACATATGGTTTAGTTATAAATATTTTTGTCTCGAAAATTTTCATGTACTAGTTTCCGAAATAAAATGACTTACAGGCGGTCCGAATTACCCATTGCATTTTCGTACGTTTTCTCACTGAAAGAGTAGGAATTGATAAAAACGTTTCCTATGAAAGTTGTTTGTTTTGAAGAGCTCTATCAAATGGTACCTTATTTGACCCCGACTCCCATTTGAAATTTTAAAGCGATACGCCACTGACCCTACTTCCTGTTAGAGCTGATTGATGAAATCAAGCTCAAGTGAAAGTTCACACGTGGTTTAGTTATAAATATCTTTGTCTCGAAAATTTTAATGCACTAGTTTCCGAAATAAAATGACTTACAGGTGGCCCGAATTACCCATTGCATTTTCGTACGTTTTCTCACTGAAAGAGTAGGAATTAATAAAAACGTTTCCTATGAAAGTTGTTTGTTTTGAAGAGCTCTATCAAATGGTACCTTATTTGACCCCGACTCCCATATGAAATTTTAAAGCGATACGCCACTGACCCTACTTCCTGTTAGAGCTGATTGATGAAATCAAGCTCAAGTGAAAGTTCACACGTGGTTTAGTTATAAATATCTTTGTCTCGAAAATTTTCATGCACTAGTTTCCGAAATAAAATGACTTACAGGTGGTCCGAATTACCCATTGCATTTTCGTACGTTTTCTCACTGAAAGAGTAGGAATTAATAAAAACGTTTCCTATGAAAGTTGTTTGTTTTGAAGAGCTCTATCAAATGGTACCTTATTTGACCCCGACTCCCATTTGAAATTTTAAAGCGATACGCCACTGATCCTACTTCCTGTTAGAGCTGATTGATGAAATCAAGCTCAAGTGAAAGTTCACATGTGGTTTAATTATAAATATTTTTGTCTCGAAAATTTTCATGCACTAGTTTCCGAAATAAATGATTGTTACGGGTGGTCTGAATCACCCTGTATATTAGTACACATTTAAGTCGAGTAAGCTACATGTCTTTAGATTTTCAACCTTCATATAATAAAGATGTGGGGCTAGTTCTCCATCACGTAAAGAATGACACACGATAAGAATGTAATGATTGCTTTGCTTTGGTGATTTGCAGATCATTCCGAAGCCCCGCCGACAGGAATTCGAGTGAAGTAAAGAACAACAAGAAATACAGCTACAAGATATACTTCTAAACAGTTAATATAATAATTATAAAGTAATGTATACACAGCGTGGAAGTGAAATAACCTTGCAGATTGAAAGGAACGATCGGGTACATGTAAATGAATAGAAAACCTATGTTACGTTTTTTGGTTACATGCACGGTTAATTATAAGTTTGAAATTTCAGCAGTCCGGCAACATCGCCGCTAACACACTCTACTCGTGATACAGATGTAAGAGGTCAACGAAATCGATGTGTCTAGGTAGGTGAGCTGCTCTCTGCCAAGACTTGCCACTTGCTCGCATTGTGCAATAGCTTGAATTTAGAGGTTTTTAAAATTAAATTTACACGAAAACCGTGCACGCTATTGAAATACGCCAGAGGGACAAATTATTCTCTATTAGATTTCCTATCAATGTGGACAAAAATCACGATCCTATTCGCAATAGTCACCGAATAAGAGATCGTTAAACATTTGGAAAAAAAAAAAAACTTTTTTTTTCGGAAAAAAAAACTACGAACTTTCCACCAATATGATGTTAGGCCTATAGTTTTCTGTTACATACAACATAAGTGAAGCTATTCGCTCTGGAAATCTGCAAGGCTATTTCTGTTCCACCCTGTATGCATAATAGGCTACACACGTGTAAGTTAGATGTTTAATATTTCATGACTAAATTTTTCAAATTTAGGCCTAAATAGGCCTACATTTATTTATTTATTATTTTGCTAATAATTGTAACATAAAATATAATATACTTATACAGAAAAACTTTAGCTCGCCCCTGAAAGAGTAGAACTCGTGCTCAGGGGCGGATTCCTGAATTGAAATTAATAATTATACAATACAATTTCTCTTATGTCTACTGTGCAATTACAGTATATAAATTTAAATTTACAATTTTTCAATTTTTATAAAATCCATACATAACTTTTTAAATGTAATACTAGAACTATTAGAATTGACAAGAATAGGACATTTAAATATACATTTGTTATATATTCTTGGGCCTAAATTACTACTATGATTAAATACTGTAACAGTGTTGCATTTTGGTTCAAACAATCTTAAAGAATTCATACCTTTTGTTTCATAACTATGAGAATACAATTCAAAATTATTTCGATTTTTATGTATGAATTTTATTAATACAATGTAATAAATTTGTCTTACGTTAAGTACATTAAAGTCTAAAAACAAATTTTGAGATGGAAAATCAATAGGTTTATGAACACATATTTTAATTATTTTCTTCTGCAATAAATAAAGTGGATTAAAATTGGATTTAAATGTGCTACACCATCCCATAATTCCATACATAATTACCGATTGAAATAAAGTTAAATATATTGTGTGTAATAAACTTATTGACAAGTAATTCCTCAATAAAACAAAATAATATACTATTTTACGTAATTTATTACAAAGGTAATTAATATGTTGGTTCCATTTTAAATGATTATCGAAAATTATGCCTAAATACTTAACTTCAGAGGACTCTTTAATAATCGGACGTTTACACTGTACTGTATAAGACAACAATCAGAATTATGTAATTTAATACTTAATATAGATGTAGGAGGTTTGTTACATTTTTCAGATCATGAGAATGGAATAATTATGGTTTTATTTTCGTTGATAGGAAGATGAAACGACAATTCTGTATGTTTCTTTCTTACTTAGTACCCTACTTAACTTATTCTATTTGATTACTTAAACTTTTCATGCAAATTATTTTAAATTTTGTGTGTTCTATAAAATTGATTTTATCAGAACCACAGGAATTTGTCGGTAGTATAAAGTATATAAAATATAGACTATTTAATTAATCTGTGGTACATACTTCTTGTTATTACTTTGAAGGTGATATATCTGTGTGAATTCATTTTTCCTATCTTTTTTAAACAATCTTACCAAATAAACTAAGTCTAACACATCCTAATGTCATGACTGCGCTATTTTGAAGGCTAGCAGAGGAACATTTCACAGAAAAATGAAATCGACAATAGAAATTATCTTAGGTTAGTACAAGCGCTGTTCATTTGGCGATATCCAAAGTGTAGCCTGCGAACAGCATGAGTGATGTTTCTTAGATTATTTCACGAATGTAATAGGCCTACTATAGTAGCCTTGGATATTTTTTTACTTGTTTATTTAAGGACGCTGTATCAATTACGAAGTTATTCAGCGTCGATGGGCTTGGTGTTAGCGAGATGAGGCCGAAGATTCGCCACAGATTACCTGAAATTTGCTTTTTTGTTTGTGGAAACATCGGAAAGAACCGTCCACACCTGTGGAGTAACGGTCAGCGCGTCTGGCCGCGAAACCAGGTGGCCCGGGTTCTAATCCCGGACGGGTCAAGTTACTTGGTCGAAGTTTTTTCCGGGGTTTTCCCTCAACCCGATACGAGCAAATGCTGGGTAACTTTCGGTGCTGGACCCCGGACTCATTTCACCGGCATTATCACCTTCATTTCATTCAGACGCTAAAAACCTAGATGTTGATACAGCGTCGTAAAATAACCCAATAAAATAAAATTAAAAAAAATCGGAAAAAACCCAACCAGATAATCAGCTCAAACAGGAATCGAACCCGCGCCCGAGCTCAACTCCGAATAGGCAGACAAGCGCCTTATCCGACTGAGCTACACCGGTGATACCTTGGGTATAATAACATTAATGAGGTACGTATGTGATAATTAAGAAATGTCACTTAAATCAATGGCCTACACTAAGTGTAATACAAACCCACGATTTTAATTTAATTTACATCCAATGCAAGTTAATCATCGTCGAACTTCCATTCTTCAGATTTAATTTATAATTCAGACCGTATATAGGCCTATCAACCAAGTTCCGTATGGGACTCGCATTCGGGAGGTCCGTGATTCGATTCTCGGGCCGACCAACCTGACTGTGGTTTTTGCGTCGTTTTCCACAGTTACTTAGGCAAATGCCGGATTGCAATTTTCATTGTCCCGGTCCATTTCCCTTTCCCTCCCGTGTAGAAAAAGAATTTAGAAAGTTCTCATGCGGCCGGTGGGCTGGTACACCCTCATCCACATTCATCCCATAAATTCTGCGTGCACAATAGGTCTCAGTGTGGCCGACGTGCAAAGGGTCGTCCTAACCCTCCCCTAACCACCGTGACCTGACCTGACCTAACCTAACCTAACCTAGTGAGGCCTATCAATGATGCTGAAGCTGATCAGGAAAAGAAAAACAATTGGCTGGGTCACTGGTTGAGAAGAAACTGCCTTCTGAAGAATGAACTGCGAGGAATAGAGGACGGGAGAAGAGTTAGGGACAGAAGGAGATGTCAGATGATAGACGACATTAAGATATAGGCCTATGGATCATGTGCAGAGACTTGGAGGAAGGCAGAAAACAGGAAATATTGGAGAATGCCGGGTTTGCAGTGAAAGACCTGTCCTTGGGCAGAAGACTATGGATGAATAGGCCTATCATGTTTTGTAATACATTTTGTTAAATTATTAAACAAATCAGAATTATAAGCATAGGCGGAGAGAGAACCGTTTCTTTGGGGGGGGGGGAAAGAAAAACCATAGAATCCCCATATAACGGGGTTATGATGGGGGACATCATTTACCTTCTCCCCCCGTTATAGCTTGATCGTTGTACATTATGTCGGAATATGATCATTTAATAAAGGTATTTTCGGTAGCATGTTTCTTCCAGGTCCCGCGCCGTGGCGTCGCGGTCTAGGGCATCCCGCCTAGGACTCGCATTACGGAATGCGCGCTGGTTCGATTCCTCATGGGGGAAGAAATTTTCTCATGAAATTTCGGCCAGTGTATGGGACGGTGCCCACCCAGCATCGTGATGCACTTGGGGAGCTACGATAGGTAGCGAAATCCGGTTGCGAATACCAGCTATAACGGCTGGGGGGATCATCGTGCTAACTGCACGATACCTCAATTCTGGTTGGATGATCGTCCACCTCTGCTTCGGCATGTGGGCGTGAGGCCAGCAGCCGGCTGGTCGGTCTAGGCCCTTCACGGACTGTAGCGCCACGGATTATTATTATTATTATTATTATTATTATTATTATTATTATTATTATTATTAAGTTGTATAGGGCTTGAACTGTAGGTCTACTACAAATTATAATAGGGTATAACTTAAAAGAATGTCCCTCTTTTTTTTTAGTAGGTTATTTTACGACGCTTAGGTTATTCAGCGTCTGAATAAGATGAAGGTGATAATGCCGGTGAAATGAGTCCAGAGTCCAGCACCGATAGTCTCCCTCTTTTTCTTCCTCGCACAGAAACACATGTACACATCAATAAAACTACATAACAGTGCTAACAGAAAATATTTTATAATTATGAAGTTTACTTCCTCAAGATATCATATTATGAAATGAAAACTCTATTATTTTATTTAATCTCGTCTCTAAGTTTACACGTTATACTGGGATCACTTTTCTTTCTCCTGCATTGTTGTGCGGTGTTATTCATATTTCTCCAAGCGGCGGCCTGAACACCTGCAGACTTCTAACACGTGAGTACAGGCTGTAACAAAAGAAACATTACAACGTTTCCATTCCTCAAATGAGGTACAGAAATTCTTATACATTACATTAAGAAATTTAAAATAAATATTATAGTCCAGACACATGATCTGAAGATATTAATTCGTCAATTTAAGCACAGAAACTTAATCAGAAACAAAAGCAAAAAAGATCTTTTGACTTCTATATTTTCTAACGTCAATAGAAAAGAAAAGAGTTTAGACAAGTTTGGGGGGCAGTGCCTCTCCATACCCCACCATAACTCCGCCTATGATTATAAGCATAATGAAAATCGGAGCTAATTAACTCATTCTTTGCTTGACTGCAAACTGCCACCTCCACTGTGACGTTTCTTTCTGGCAATCTTGTCAAATTCAGGCTCCGTCTTCGAACAACTAAAACGCAATAAAGAAACCAAATGTTTATCGTAATTCTACTTGGCACGTTGTTTTTCTGACATTTTAACAGGGGCGGCCCGTCCATAAGAGCTGCGGAGCTGCAGCACTCCCTGCTTTGACAGGAAAATAAAAATAATATTTATTTTAATTCGTAGAAGAATTGTTGCAGCTTTTATTGGTAAATTGCTTTATATTTCATCTGGCCGGGAATATGTACTATTATCTTATGTATAATCTTTTTGCACGTCGACTGTATTGGAATTGACACTGCATTCAAAGCCGTCCTGGGATCTGCAGGGTGGGACAGCTCATAGAGAGTGTCTCTTGCAAGGTCAGGGGGTAGAGAGGTGAAGGGAAGCAGAGGGAAACTGCCGCTGTTTAAAACCTATATTTCGCTGCAGTGGCTTGCAGAGCCAGGCGACAAGGGAAGATCTTTCCTCCACTCCCACACCGCTATTGTAATGCTACGACCAATGGATTCTCTATTCGCTTGAAACTTAATGACAACATTTTTATTTTCTCTTCACATATTTATTGTTGTAGAATCTTATCGAGTTAATATAAGGAAATTAATATTCTTTTTTGCCTTATTATTACGTATATATCCAGCCTCCAGTAGAACCTTAGGATTTGCCTTAACTCAAAACGATTGCACGAGTAGAATCCTTTTGATATAGCACGTAAAATACGAAAGAGACTTATTTTCCAGTTTTAGAACATTGTTGACCATCAGTATATCTGAGTGTTGCTTTGGTGTGACGTCTTAGTACCGTAACTTAACCAGTGCAAATGTGCAAGCATGAGAGTGTGTGAATTACAGAATATTAATTTTATGTTTCTCATCTTTCCCTTGCAGAGAAGATTGATGTAATGAAGTAAAATTAAAGAGTCGTCCGTTACCCGACTTAAATCTTACTCAAGCTTCATCCAGCCGAAATAGTGCATATACTGTATGTAAGGAAGTATAACAATGAAATTTACGCTAAGCATTTGTGGTTACGTGGATGTGAACAAAAAAAAATCGGTGTTTTGTTTTCCTTGCCTCCTCTTCGGTGGTGATACTGCATGGACTAGGAGTGGTGTGACAGATTTAGGACATTTGCCACTAAAAGGTAAGAAGTACGAATCTTCGCAGTCTCACTTGAAAAATGTTGTTTCATTGGTTATGTTTGGAAAAACTAATAATGCTGCGCAACTAAGTGAAATGAACAGAACAAACATTCTCAAACATAATCAAGAAATGAGAAAAAATCGTGAAATTATTTTTAAAAATATTGATTGTATCAAATTTTGTGGCCAATATGAACTTCCCCTTAGGGGACACGATGAAAAAACTATTCGAAGAACTCTGGCATATTTCGTGGATAATCTAAACGAGTCTCCCAAAAATCATTCGGAACATGCCACTGTTTAAAGGTAATTCTAAAACAATTCAGGATGAACTGGTAGATTGCATGTTCAGTGTTTGCCGATTTGAAATTCAGGCTGAAATCGATGGTATTATTTTTTTTTAGCGATTATGGCAAATGATGCCACAGACATCTCCCAACTAAGTCAGGAAGTTTTGATTTTTCGATATGTAGTGCATTTATTTTTGTCCTATACTTATTAGTAATGATATCAAGAAGTGAAATTTGTATGTACCAAAATCTACTGCAGCTCCCCCAATCCATAAGTTCAAGAGCCGCCACTGCATTTTAACCCTCCTGCTACCAAGGTTTATCACAACTTACTAATATCAATGGGGTAATAAAATTACCCCTATCAAAATCATATACCAATCTTAGTTAAACGTTTCAAATATTTAACAAGTTATGTGTTATTGACTATAAACATCCAGAAAATATAAAAATGTAAAAGAATTGTCCAATTTTTTTAAAATACAGGATGATTCAAAAGTCCCGTTCCATAGTGTTGAAAACGCATACCAAAATTAAAGAACTTTAGATATGTTACTGGAGACACTATAAGATAGTATATACAGTAAATTTACATTTTTTGCCTCACTTCCATTTCAAGATAACTCCTTAACGCTATATAGTTTAGACATAATGGAAAACACAGCTACAAGCTTTGAATGTCACAGTACTATAACATAAATTGGAAATTATTTCAGTTAATTGTTGAAATTTAAATATTGGAGTACAGTATACACAATCATGAACATCTCCAAAACATTTGTTTATAATAAAATAAAATTCTAAAAACCTATAGTCTAAATATTTCTAAAAATAAATAAATAAAAATACAAATCCAATAAAACAAATGTTAGTTCATGTTGAATCTTTCGTACACTACTTTTAACACTCGAATATAAATAATTGATTAAATGGCGATCTTACTCGTGTTAATTATGTAAGTATGTGCGGCTTACAGCTGTTTCGGTGCTACTTGACACCATCCTCAGAGCCTTCTGTGTCTCGGCGTCATCTCAACTTCGCTGCCTGAACATATAACTAATGCCAACCACACATACAATAACATAAATACAGACATGGAAATCCTACACATACAACCCAAAAACCAAAAACTCAACACACTAGAACAATATGAAATATACAGACACACTAAAACACACCCTGATCAAATTCTCAACACACAGATCAATTTCAGAACACACACAATATTTGACTCAAATCTTCATCATATGAACGCACCCACACAACAGGCAGCGAAGTTGAGATAGCGCCGAGATCTAGTAGGCTCTGAGGATGGTGTCAAGTAGCACCGAAACAGATGTAAGCCACACATGCTTACATAATTAACACGAGTAAGATCGCTATTTAATCAATTATTTAAATGTTAGTTCTTTGTTGAAAATCAAATTTTCGAACATTTCCTATATTACAATGGGCATCTTTAAAAAAAAAGGCTCCACTAATAATTATTTCTAATAAAATCGCTTTTAGAATAACCATAATACAGAGGAATAAAAAATTGGAAATCAAAGGTCATGACAATATAAACAACAATATGAATAATTATATATAGGAAATAATATAAAAGAAAATAATTTGGAATTTGAACCAGACAAACTCAGAAGTTGAAGACAATTAAGCTATAGATTGAATTTCATATCCTGGAATTTTCATAATACAAGAGGGGTAACGAGATCACCCCACATGAATAAAGCGAATTACTTCATAAAGTAGATTAATTATTTGAATGGGCATTTGTTAAAAGGACAGATGTCACTTTTTTGTGTTTTTTACTTTACTTACTTACTTAGTTACTTACAAATGGCTTTTAAGGAACCCGAAGGTTCATTGCCGCCCTCACATAAGCCCGCCAGCGGTCCCTATCCTGTGCAAGATTAATCCAGTCTCTATCATCATACCCCACCTCCCTCAAATCCATTTTAATATTATCCTCCCATCTACGTCTCGGCCTCCCTAAAGGTCTTTTTCCCTCCGGTCTCCCAACTAACACTCTATATGCATTTCTGGATTCGCCCATACGTGCTACATGCCCTGCCCATCTCAAACATCTGGATTTAATGTTCCTAATTATGTCAGGTGAAGAATACAATGCATGTAGTTCTGTGTTGTGTAACTTTCTTCATTCTCCTGTAACTTCATCCCGCTTAGCCCCAAATATTTTCCTAAGCACCTTATTCTCAAACACCCTTAACCTATGTTCCTCTCTCAGAGTGAGAATCCAAGTTTCACAACCATACAGAAGAACCGGTAATATAACTGTTTTATAAATTCTAACTTTCAGATTTTTGGACAGCAGACTGGATGATAAGAGAATCTCAACCGAATAATAACACGCATTTCCCATATTTATTCTGCGTTTCATTTCTTCCCGAGTGTCATTTATATTTGATCACAGATAATGAAACTAGAAGGGTAAATACATCATTCTATGTTAAAAGGGCCGCAATATCTTAGTTACAAATATGTTAAAAATGCTGTCATGATCTTGAGATTTTGTTAAAAGGTCAGATGTCCTGGACATCTGCCTTTTTAACAAAAATTAGTTCCAGTTCAAGATCTGTTTTATCTGAGGCAATTGACAGTAAATTTGTTCTGCGTACGTGATATAAAGAAAAACAAAGCTGTATTCTATTTATACCATGAGGGACAAGCCAAGAAAGGTCCAGACGAAGTGTGTTCATATTTGTTAGATTATTTACAACATTATGTGCCTGCTCATATTGAAGAAGTTCGGTTGTTTAGTGACAATTGTGCTGGACAGAATAAAAATCACCCTCTTTCCAGACTACTCCTAGCATTAACTGACACAAAACGATTAAAAAAATTCAACACTTCTTTCCCATAAGGGGGCATAGTTATCTCCCCTGTGATCGCGATGGTAGTGTAGTGAAGAGGAGGTTGAGAAAGATAGATATAATTTATACTGTACACCAGTTAACAGAACTAATAATAGAAAGTAGCACCACACAAAAATTTACTGTGAAAGAAGTAGATAGTTCTACTACTTTAAACTTTAAAGACTGGTGGAGGACAGCTATTTCCCTGGAAAGTTCATAGAATCGAAGGGATGAGAGGGTCCATTTTGGCATAACTTCACTGCATCATTTCATTTATGATTTAGATACTTCTGGCCATAAGAGCTGCGGAGCTGCAGCACTCCCTGTTTTGACAGGAAAATACAAATAATATTTATTTTAATTTTTAGAAGAATTGTTACAGCTTTTATTGGTAAATTGCTTTATATTTCATCTGGCCGGGAATATGTACTATTATCTTATGCATAATCTTTTTGCGCGTCGACTGTATTGGAATTGACACTGCATTCAAAGTCGTCCTGGGATCTGCAGGGTGGTCAGCTCATAGAGAGTGTGTCTTGCAAGGTCAGGGGGTAGAGAGGTGAAGGGAAGCAGAGGGAAACAGCCGTTTCGCTGCAGTGGCTTGCAGAGCCAGGCCACAAGGGATCTTTCCTCTCCTCCCACACCGCTATTGTAATGTTGCGTCAAATGGATTCTCTATTCCCTTGAAACTTAATGACAACATTTTTATTTTCTTTTCACATACTTATTGTTGTAGAATCTTATCGAGTTAATATAAGGAAATTAATATTCTCTTTTGCCTTATTATTACGTATATATCCAGCCTCCAGCAGAACCTAATATTTGCCTTAACTCAAAACGATTGCACGAGTAGAATCCTTTTGATATAGCACGTAAAATACGAAAGAGACTTGTTTTCCAGTTTTAGAAAATTGTTGACCATCAGTATATCTGAGTGTTGCTTTGGTGTGACGTCTTAACCCAGATAAGACTGACGTCCTACATATAGGACACCGGACGTTTCACACAAATATGATAATAACATTGACTATGACAGACTAAATATAAGAAAAAAAATTGGAGGAAATTTATAACACATAAGGATTATGGTATCATGATTGCCGACTAAGAAAATCTTACACAGCAATGTTAAAAAAATAAAACGTCCGGGTCCTATATATAGGACGTCAGTCTTATCTGGGTTAATACCGTAACTTAACCAGTGCAAATGTGCAAGCATGATTGTGTGTGAATTACAGAATATTAATTTTATTTTTCTCAACTTTCCCTTCCGGAGAAGATTGATGTAATGAAGTAAAATTAAAGAGTCGTCCGTTACCCGACTTAAATCTTATTCAAGCTTCATCCAGCCGAAATAGTGCATATATGTAAGGAAGTATAACAATGAAATTTGCGCTAAGCATTTGTGGTTACGTGGATGTGAACAAAAAAAAAAATCTGTATTTTGTTTTTACCTTGCTTCCTCTTCGGTGGTGATGCTGCATGGACTAGGAGTGGTGTGACAGATTTATGACATTTGCCCCTAAAAAGCGAAATGCACGAATCTTCGCAGTCTCACCTGAAAAATGTTGTTTCATTGGCTATGTTACGCAACTCGTACTGCTGTGCAATTAAGTGAAACGAACAGAACAAACATTCTCAAACATAATCAAGAAGTGATAAAAAATCGTGAAATTATAAAAAAAAAAAAAACATCGATTGTATCAAATTTTGTGGCCAATATGAACTTCCCCTTAGGGGACATGAAGAAAAAATTATTCGAAGAACCCTGATGTGTTTCGTGGGTTGCTACAGTTCGTGAGTAATCTAAACGAGCCTCTCAAAAATCATTTGGAACATGCCACTGTTTAAGGTTATTCTAAGACAATTCAGAATGAACTGGTAGAGTGTAAGTTGAGCGTCTCCCGATCTGAAATTCAGACTGAAATCGATGGTATTAGTTTTTGTTAGGGATTAGCAAATGTTCCCACAGACATCTCCCAACTAAGTCAGGAAGTTTTGGTTTTTCGATATGTAGTGCATTTATTTTTGTCCTATACTTATTAGTAATGGTATCAAGAAGTGAAATTTGTATGTACCGAAATCTACTGCAGCTCTCCCAATCCACAAGTTCACGAGCCGCCACTGCTCCTGGTTATATTGTGGCAATGGCATTCATTAACGGTCTGGTCAAAAATACCTTTAATGTTGGCCTACAACAACATGTTGAACTACCTAAGAATGTAAGTTATCCTAATGGTAAAGTATCCTTAAAAAAGGAAAAAGTAGGAGACCAAAAAATTATTCAGTATGTGGAAGATGGTCACCGGGAATTTTATATAGACATTTTGCAGGGTCCTGTTATGAGTGAGGAAAGCAGCAGCTAGAGTTCTTGCTGAAGATTATGACATTGAGGAACTATCTTTAAACAATATATTTTAACAAAGAATTATTGTTGTAAAAAATAAGAAAAAACATAAATGAGTCCTTAAAATTAACATCACTTGTAAGATTTCAACATTGTTAAAAGGGCAGAAGCCCTTGAGTTTCAAATTGTATTGAAATGCCAATTTGTTAAATTTAAGAGATTTCAGGTCCAAGGCCAATTTCAAGAAGATAAATACTATGTTCTGAGTAGTGCAGTAATTAATAAATCAGCAAAATGTGGATAAAAATCATTTTTTTGTTAATATTGAAAAGTTTACTGTGTTGTAAAATATAAGAAAACCAATAAATGAGTCTTTAAAATTAACATCACTTGTAAGTTTTTTCAACATTTGTTAAAAGGGCAGAAGTCCGTGACTTTCAAAGTGTAATTGAAGGGCCAATTTGTTAAATTTAAGAACATAAATACTACGTCCTAAGTTGTGCAGTAATTGCGAAATGAGCAAAATATGGATAAAAATCAGTTTTTTGTTAATACTGAAAAGTTTACTCTAATGGACATGTACCCTTTTAACAAATGGCCATTCATTTATGTTATTCTTATTTCAAAATGTTAGTAGACATATAATGAACAAATACATGGAAATTCAAAAATAAATATGGAGGAAAATGAAAACAGTACTCAAAAATCATCAATGGGGTAATCCTATTACCCCCCCCCTCCTCGGTAGCAGGAGGGTTAACCTGCTGAAAAACTGTTCACAAGTGTAGGGGAGACTGTTGTATCTTTAAACATTTTTCACATTTTATTTTTTTTAATTTTGAGAAATGATTAATTGATGAACTAGTGGACTTACTCGTGTTAAATATGAAATATTTGTCCGGCTTACAGCTGTTTCAGTGCTTCACGCACCATCATCAGAGCCTACTAGATCGCGGCGTCATCTCGAACTTCTCTGCCTGTTAGGAGGGTGTGTTTTATTGTTGGAAGGTGTTGAATTGTGGAGTCGAATAGTATGTGTGTACTGAAATGATATTTTTTAAATTAAAAAATGCTTTAAATAATGATTGAAGATTCTTTTACAACTTCCTGTATGTATTTTCCTGTTCGACACATCTATTAAGGCTGGAAAAAATAAAATGTAATATGTTCAAAGGTACAACAGGTTCATGTACCTTGTAATATACCCCCTTGTAAGTTGAAACACATGGGATATAGGTGGGAATATAGTTGTAAAAACTGACAATCATATGTAAAATGTATTTGCCATCATAAACCAGAGCAGACTTCTCTGATTTAGATTATATTTCCTGGAGAAGCAAGAATTGCTTCAACAGCTTTCTTCAAGGCATCCGGATCAATTGGGGGCCTCTTAACTCCAGACTTTCTTCTTGACATGATCTTAAAATAAAAGAAAGACTAAAACCGATAGTATCGTGCACCTTGGAAGATTTTCCATGGTACAAGATATTTTGTGTTCAAAGGTACATGAGGGTGCACGTTTAAACAAATATGGCTCCCAAAACTAGAGATTCGAATAAATCATGGAAATTATAATATGAAGGGTCCAGGGGAAAAACGTGTTAAGTCCAAAATTATCAATTTTTTGTTTTGGATGCCATGTAATACCTCAGGCAGTAGAGATTTCTGTGGTTTAATTGTACAGAGTAAAAACTTGATTAAGCCAGAAATATTTTAAGAATGATACCTCAGAGACAACAGAATGTAATGGACCTTGAAACTTTTAACTTGCTCTCCTGTAAAAACAGTAAAATGTGACTTAGCAGGTTTTTCCCCTGGACCCTTCATATGTTATTACTCGCCAGATGATAGGGAACACACTGTACTTGATGGATAGTAACAAATACAATCTGGTTTTGTGTTAGAAAACATATATCAATGAACGAAATGTTTACTTTTGGTACTAAAAAAGATTGTTTTGTTCACAGAACTCACACTTTGCAATAAATCAAACCCAAACTATGACGAGGGCTACTTAGCAGCTTTCTCTACAATCTACTTCAGTTTGAGTCCTCTAGGTTAGTAACAAAAAATAAAAAACGAAAAATGTTCAAAAGTACACTATGCTAAAGGTACAACAGTCTCCCCTAAGTAAAACCAAAATGTGCAACAATGTGACTACCGAAATGGCGAAGATTTCTCACCTTGACAATATGTCAGGGGAAGAACAATTGAAGACCTAAAGTTCTAAGTGTCAGTTTTTCAAATTTTATTTTATTCAGTCTAAGGGAGGAAAATCCACATGAGAATATCATATTAAATTGTCTTTAGCCTATCGTAGCTCAACTGTAAGTGACTCATTCGTGTACCAAAAGAGGGAGTTGTGGGTACCTCAACATGCATTAGCAGTGTCAATATCTCAGAAAATTGTTTCTGACACTTAACACATTTAGAATGTTAGATCCTCAATTGTTGCTTACATCTCAAGTCTGATTAGTGAACTAGTCAGTGATGTAGACCTATGCAGTGGAGGGTGAGAGGAAATATACATGGTGTTTCAAAAATACGGGGCATAATTTCAGGTATATATTTCCCACATGTAGACAATGAAAATAGTTCATTACAACATGTGTCCGGAAATGCTTCATTTCCGAGTTATGGCCTTCACAACATTGAAATTCACCGGAACGTTTTCTTTCCACAGGTCGTTGTCATTACAGAAGATGTTCAAAATGTCCACCTCCTGCTTGAATACAGACCTCACATCGATGTCTCATTGACCTGCGAACTCGATCCCAAACTCCAGGAGTATTGCGTATGTCCTCAGAACATGCCACAATTCAATTCCGAAGGGATTCCAAATCAGGCACCGGAGACGAATAAACCAATGATTTTAAATGGCTCCACAAGTAGAAATCGAGAGGGTTCAGATCAGGTGAGCGTGGAGGCCAAGCAATTGGGCCACCTCTACCTATCCATCGATCAGTAAACCTTCGATCCAAGTACCGTCGAGCCATACGACTGACGTGTGCAAGAGCGCCATCATGCAAGAAGTGAATGTGTTGACGATTGATCAGTGGAGTGTCTTCTAAAACATGAGGTATGGTGTTTTCCAGGAAGTTTGTGTACGCCTGCCCCGTAAGTCTGTTTACAAGTACATGGGGTCCAACTAATTGATTACCAATGATACCGGCCCACATGTTGAGGGAGAATCGCACCTGGTGATGAGATGGAACAGTTGCACGTGGGTTTTCATACTCCCATACATGCTGATTGTGGAAATTCGTTATGCCATCTCGTGTGAACTGTACTTCATCTGTAAATAATACTAAGGCAGGAAAGTTCGGATTTACACCACACTGCGGCAAGAACCACTGACAGAACCTAACTCGTGCAGGGTAATCTGCTGGTGACAGGGTCTGTACACGTTGCAAATGATAAGGATACAATTGATACTCTTTCAACAGTCTCCAGACAGTCGTATGAGGAACATTGACTTGCAACGCTACCCTTCGTGTGCTGATAGAAGGAGTCATGTTCACAGCCTCCAGAATCTCCTCCTGTACTTCTGGAGTTGTTGATCTTGGTCGTCCCCTTCCCAAACCAGGAGAGTTAAATTTTCCATACTCGCACAGACGGTAATGGAGACGTACAAATGTCTTCCGATCTGGACATTGTCGCCGTGGGTACCTCTCCTGGTACAAACGACGAGCCAGCGCAGCATTGCCGTCCGCCTTACATGAAGTGTATCTCTGCCAGCTCTTGATTTGAATACATGTCGCACAATATAACGCCTACACAACACTGAATGTAACCTTCGCCTAGGAATGAACTGTCAGAGTGCCTTCTTATTGTCTCCTTTGACGGCAACGACCTGCGGAAAGAAAAACGTTCCAGTGAATTTCAATGTTGTGAAGGCCATAACTCGGAAATAAAGCATTTCCGGACACATGTTGTAATGAACTATTTTGATTGTCTACATGTGGGAAATACAAACCTGAAATTATGCCCCGTATTTTTTAAACACCCTGTATAGGCATACATATATATATACACACATATACATACATAAACAGGGTCTATATATATATATATATATATATATATATATATTCATATGAAACAGTGTTCATTTTAAATTTCGCAAAAAAAAAAAATCTTTCTTCCCACTCATTATTAAACTTTGGTCGGATACGTGGTCATTTTGTAAAGTACGCCACTGACTAGTCTATTATTGTTTTCGGGCAAGCTACATTTCTGACAGAAGCCAGTGAAACAAAAGAAAATTATGCTTTCTTAGGTGTAGATTTTCTGGAGAATTACCTAAAACACTGATAATAAAATGAAGATTGAGGTTAAGGTTAATATGTACGGTAGATAACATATGGAACAAAACTTGGACTCTCACTTTGAGAGAGGACCAGAGATTAGGGGTGTTTGAGAATAAGGTTCTTAGGAAAATATTTGGGGCTAAGAGGGGTGAAGTTACAGGAGAATGGAGAAAGTTACACAATGTAGAACTGGACGCATTGTATTCTTCACCTGACATAATTAGGAACATTAAATCCAGACGTTTGAGATGGGCAGGGCATGTAACACATATGGGCGAACCCAGAAATGTATTATAGAGTATTAGTTGGGAGGCCAGAGGGAAAAAGATCTTTGGGGAGGCCGAGGCGTAGGTGGGAGGATAATATTAAAATGTTTATCAATATTACGAAACAAAAACTAACATAAGGGCCATGACCGACAGGATCATCTTGGTTGTTTGCCAATTCGCGGACTTGGTTAATAAAAACTAAACTAACCAAACCTAACCTTCGTAGTTAACATTTGGAACAAAACTTGGACTCTCACTTTGAGAGAGGAACAGAGATTAGGGGTGTTTGAGAATAAGGTTCTTAGAAAATATTTGGGGCTAAGAGGAATGAAGTTACAGGAGAATGCAGAAAGTTACACAACGTAGAACTGCACACATTGTATTCTTCACCTGACATAACTAGGAACACTAAATCCGGACGTTTGAGATGAGCAGGGCATGTAGCACATATGGGCGAATCCAGAAATGCATTATAGAGTATTAGTTGGGAGGCCGGAGGGAAAAAGACCTTTGGGGAAGCTGAGGCGTAGGTGGGAGGATAATATTAAAATGTTTATCAATATTACGAAACAAAAACTATCATAAGGGCCATGACCGACAGGATCATCTTGGCTGTTTGCCCATTCGCGGACTTGGTTAATAAAACCTAAACTAACCAAACCTAACCTTCGTATATGCAAGATGTGTAACTGGAGCAAGAAGGGATCTTCTGGATTTGATCTGGAATGTACAGGGAAAATAAATTCAAATAAGGAACATGCTGCTACTGCATGAGAGGTCTGAGCATCCGGCACAGCAAAACTGTTCCTGTCATTAGCACTCCATATAAGCCATGTAATCTACTCGCAATATTTACGCAAGTAAGCCTACATTTTGTCGCTAACAGTGGTGCTATCTCTCAGTAATGTTCAGAACGATGGAGGTAGAGAGAGAGAGAAAAAAAAACAAATTTCTCCTTCTAACGACGGCACAGACCAACGTCATATCCTGTGTATTTGGTTCAATTTGGTCGTACCATAATGGCACGGTTCAAAACTACCATAGCAATTTCTCCAGTTTAGCTTAACATTTTGATATTCAATAACCATTTCAATTTAAGGTTATATAACATGTCCAAAAGGAAAGAGACTGAAGAAACTTACATCACAAAAGAGAAAGCTTTCATTACAGAGTAGCTTAGCCTTACAAGTAGCAGTTAAATAGGAGGCCTAAACATAATTTCTATAGAATCTGAGTGGCGACCAATGTCATCATCATTAAGTTACATATACATTTATGTTCCAATGTGAATTTTGCAGACATGGCTGAGACAGAATGGAGTACCTACCAGTGGCAGACAATGCACACAGTAATGAATTACAACTTACTTACTGGCTGTTAAGGAACCCGGAGGTTCATTGCCGCCCTAACATAAGCCCACCATTGGTCACTATCCTGAGCAAGATTAATCCAGTCTCTACCATCATATCCCACCTACCCTCAAATCCATTTTAATATTATCTTCCCATCTACGTCTCGGCCTCCCCAAAGGTCTTTTCCCCTCTGGCCTCCCAACTAACACTCTATATGCATTTCTGGATTCGCCCATACGTGCGACATGCCCTGCCCATCTCAAACGTCTGGATTTAATGTTCCTAATTATGTCAGGAGAAGGATGCAAGGCGTGCAACTCTGCGTTGCGTAACTTTCTCCATTCTCCTGTAACTTCATCCCTCTTAGCCCCAAATATTTTCCTAAGAACCTTATTCTCAAAAACCCTCAATCTCTGTTCCTCTCTCAAAGGAAGAGTCCAAGTTTCATACCCATACAGAACAACCGGTAATGTAACTGTTTTATAAATTCTAACTTTCAGATTTTTTGACAGCAGACTAGGTGACAAAAGCTTCTCAACCGAATAATAACAGGCATTTCCCATATTTATACTGCGTTTAATTTCCTCCTGAGTGTCATTTAATACAAAGAATCCCGTTCCTAATTGGTGATTAATGTTTCCTTCCCCATAATACAACAAGTAATCGCCTATTTGTGATATGCCATTCCCATCTAACCTAACCTCTTGTACTCCCACGAAGTCTATTCTATATCTAGCGAGTTATTTTACTACTAATGTTACCCCTCCTGTTCTATAAAGACTAGTTACGTTCCATGTACCAAATCTCATAACCTTATTCTTTTGCTGTGGTCGTGCCGGAGAATCAGTCCCATTCCGAGGCTTATTGTTAGGTTTCGTAACAAGCTGTTTTTTTACAGTGATGGGTTGTTAGCCCTTCGCCCAATCCTCAAGCTGGAGGACCACCCCTTATCAGCTGTCCACGACTGCTTATTCAATATATTCGCAGCTACCCTCCATATCTGGAGGCCGTCTCCTCTATCCGCAACCTAAGGACGCGCCATGCCGTGGTGATAGATGAAAACCATTTAGAAAGTAATTATGCAAATTGTTAATTCATAAGTAAATTCCCCCCCTCCCCAATAGAGGGTACTTGACTGTTCGTCATTCAACCATATGAAGCCAGATGTTTAGACCAATTTACTGATAGAGTCACTGCCCAGGATGAATCGCAAGAGGCAGGTCTATGCTACACCTGCAGATGTAAATGATGTTTTGTTGGGATGGCATAGGGGAACCGGAGCTCCCAGAGAAAACCCTTGTTTTACCTAGAGCATAGGCTTACTCAATACACGTTGTAATTCAGGAGTACACCAGGGATCACACCTGGGTCCACAGGATTAATTCAAATGTTTTCCTCCACAGATACTTCAATGTATTGATGAAGGAAGCCTGATAATCTCATCAGTGATAATTTAAAGTTGTTTTTTTCTGTTATTCAAAGTTTCACTTCAAGGAATAGCTATCATGGTGCTCTGAGAAGATGGTGAGGCTTATTTCGTCAGAGTATCTTCAAATATACCAATGTCTCCAAAATCCACTCCATGAGGGGACATACAGCTTGATAGGCACAATAGAAGCCACCACTAACTGAAGGAAATAAAAGTGTCTGATGATCAGACACCTCACATCAAAACCCACAATGTTTCCACAAAATATGACTTAGCTAGATTTCTGTACATTCAAAAATGAGAAATTTTGTGGCTGTGGTATTTTGTTTCAAATTTGCCATATCCTTGAGATAAATTGCATTGAAAGTTTGGTTTATTTTCAAGATTTCTGTTTCAAAGCCTGATGTCATATTTTTGATAACCTACAGTTTATTTTATTTATGCAGTATTAATTTACACTCTATGTACAACATATCTTCTTGATTCTAAATTTAATTTTTCTCCCTTTTCTACTGAGATTTACAGGATTAATTGCCTAGTCCAGTGTTGTCAACATAATGTCCACTATAATTCCATTGAAAAGTCATTACAGAGCAGCTTACAACCAGCAGATAAATAGGAGGCCTAAACATAATTTCTATAGAATCTGAGTGGCGACCAATGTCATCATCATTAAGTTACATTTACATTTATGTTCCAATGTGAATTTTGCAGACATGGCTGAGACAGAATTGAGTGACTACCAGTGGCAGACAGTGCACACAGTAATGAATTGCAATAGTTTTGCGAAAGGAATAAAAGCCATTTAGAAAGTAATTGTGCAAATTGTTAATTCATAAGTAAATTCCCCCCTCCCAATAGGGGGTACTTGACTGTTCGTCATTCACCCATATGAAGCCAGATGTTTAGACCAATTTACTGATAGAGTCACTGCCCAGGGTGAATCGCAAGAGGCTGGTCTATGCTACACCTGCATTGAGGTGAGATGTGAATGATGTTTTGTTGGGATGGCACAGGGGAACCGGAGCTCCCAGAGATAACCCTTGTGTTACGTAGACCATGGGCTTACTCAACACACGTTGTAAATCAGGTGTACACCAGGGATCAAACCTGGGTCCACAGGATTAATTCAAATGTTTTCCTCCACAGATACTTCAAGGTATTGATGAAGGAAGCCTGATAATCTCATCAGTGATAATTTAAAGTTGTTTTTTTCTGTTATTCAGAAATTGCTTAGGACTTAAAGACAGAGTTTCACTTCAAGGAATAGCTATCATGGTGCTCCGAGAAGACGGTGAGGCTTATTTCGTCAGTGTATCTTCAAATACACCAATTGTCTCCAAAATCCACCCTACGAGGGGACGTACAGCTTGATAGGCGCATCAGAAGCCACCACTAACTGAAGGAAATAAAAGTGTTTGATAATCAGACACCTCAAATCAAAACCTACAATCTTTCCACAGAATATGACTTAGCTATATTACTGTACATTCAAAAATGAGAAATTCTGTGGCTGTGGTATTTTGTTTCAAATTTGCCATATCCTTGAGATAAATTGCATTGAAAGTATGGTTTATTTTCAACATTTCTGTTTCAAAGCCTGATGTCATATTTTAGATAACCTACAATTGAGACCCGGAATCCAAGAGGGGCCCAACTCCATTTTATATCGAAATCGAGTTAGATACACGATTGCATTGATTTCGTTACTGGGAATCTGTGTACCAAAAATAGAGGCCCAACTCAAACATTTAACCATGCTAAAGTGATGTGAAATATCTATCGGAACCAAAGAGAGACCCAACTCCAGGCACTTGGCCTCTCTTGTACTCCATTAGGCAGTCGCGGCATTTTGTCGCTGGATGGCAGCAGGAGCATTCTATATCAGTTTTTTGAAATTGGCTTCAGCTTCAGACAACGAATCATCTGCTGATAGCATAAGCATAAGATAAGAATTTCGTGATTAAAAGAATCACTTCCTTCAGCATTTCAAAAAGACAGCAACAAAAAATGGAGAAAAATTCAAAATATCTGAGTATAAAGTTTTTACCTACAGTAAAACTCACGAGAATGAGATTGCAGTTTCAGGGGCAAGTCAAATATTGTGTTTGATTACTTCAGATTAATTAAGCCAAATTCTAAGCCGGATCTTCCCAGTGTACCTTTGTACACAAAACCCTGTCCAGTGAAGGCTGTCAAAATTCGAGACTTAAACACAATCAAAAATCATCTAAGAAAGGACGTACCGGTAGTCTCTTACATAGAATCACAGCAGTCAGCAGAAAACTTGTCCGATTCTGAGGGCGATTAACATGTTAATGTGTATTGTATAACAAATAAAAGTATTGTAAATCAAAGTGATTACTTGTCATTTACCTTATTGTTTGTAAATACCACACATTTACCTTCAAAACCACTCAATATGGCTGCAAACTTGTATGTAAAGGCTCCGGAAACATAGAGGGGCCCAATATTTAATCACTTTGAAAATTTATTTCTCATACAAAATAATTAGTAGAAGCTTGTTGCCATGGTTATTAAAAGATGGAATGGAGATGTACTTACGAGAAAAAAATATAGTTAGTCAGAGGCATTTTGTAGCAAAAGCAAACATTTTTTCAGTTTCCCAAAAGTTTGATGTAATGGACTTGGGCCCCTCTTGGATTCCGGGTCTCAATTTATTTTATTTATGCAGTATTAATTTACACTCTATGTACAACATATCTTCTTGATTGTAAATTTAATTTTTCTCCCTTTTCTACTGAGATTTACAGGATTAATTGCCCAGTTCAGTGTTGTCAACATAATGTCCACTATAATTCCATTGAAAAGTCATTCAGTTATTATTAAAAAGGGCTATGTGCCATTACTGTCTTACTTAAAACATACACAGATCCATACAGTGAAGAATGGGTGGAACGGAGAAAAATTCTCTCCTGCATCGGGATTCGAACCCAGGTTTTTACCTCTAAATACTGATGCTTTATCCACCAAACCACACCAGATTGAAATTCTGATACGGGGTTGAATCCTTCTCAGTTTAAGTTCTACCTCTCTGTTCCCCTTTGATGGCCTACCCTCATGTACTGTGTCCCAGTGCTGGAGAGAATTTTTCTCCGTTCTACGCATTTTTCACCATATGGCAATGCAGAATTCCTGCACGGAAATATCATATGTACTTCGGCACATCATAGCAATACACAGATCACATTTTAACATTGACTATTTCTGTGTTAAGTCAACTTCTGTCTTCTTTTCAGTCTCAAAGAATCCTACGACACCAAGATACCTCCACCGAATGTGATCAAGGTGATGGTTAACACTTTGAATCCAGCGGTTATACCAGTGGCTGCTGATTGACTGAGGCAAGTGAGGCGGGCCTCAGTCACTTGGCTTAACTGAAATCAAATTTTGTGTTTTTATATAATGTATTAGTTAATTGAACGAAGCATATATCGCTGTAGAAGCATTTGAAAATTTTGTGATGTATATAGACCTGTTTTTCAGTAAAATTTGTTCCTGAGGCCAGGATTGCTCGTGCCGGGTCTGGCTTGTGATGTATATAGACCTGTTTTGCAGTAAAATTTGTTCCTGAGGCCAGGATCGCTCGTGCCGGGTCTGCCTTGTGATGTATATAGACCTGTTTTGCAGTAAAATTTGTTCCTGAGGCCAGGATTGCTCGTGCCGGGTCTGCCTTGTGATATATATAGACCTGTTTTGCAGTAAAATTTGTTCCTGAGGCCAGGATTGCTCGTGCCGGGTCTGCTTTGTGATATATATAGACCTGTTTTGCAGTAAAATTTGTTCCTGAGGCCAGGATCGCTCGTGCTGGGTCTGGCTTGTGATGTATATAGACCTGTTTTGCAGTAAAATTTGTTCCTGAGGCCAGGATTGCTCATGCCGGGTCTGGCTTGTGATGTATATAGACCTGTTTTGCAGTAAAATTTGTTCCTGAGGCCAGGATTGCTCGTGCCGGGTCTGGCTTGTGATATATATAGACCTGTTTTGCAGTAAAATTTGTTCCCGAGGCCAGGATTGCTCGTGCTGGGTCTGGCTTATGTATTTCATTCTTTTCGCGGGCTTTGAGTTTACGCTTAAAACGTTGTAGCTGAGGCATAATTCGCCAGGCCTCGTGGCCTGGTCAGGTTTCACTTCTCTCATCCATGGGCCGGCCTCAAGGGTAGAGTGGGGTGGGAATAGCAATGGTGACTTGTCTTCCTAACTAGGCCATAAATAACAAAATCCCAGCTCTTTGGCAGGCTGAGACCCATTCTATTCTCTCCCCTTATGTCTTAGTTTATGACTTAAGTGAGGGTCTGTACTATTGTACTTCGTAGTACAGTAGTGAATCTGGGCCAATGTTGTTATATATTTCGGGAAAATATAAACAGAAACAAATGAGAGAAATAATGATGGTGCAGTTAATTCATTGTTAAGAGTGTCCTATTTCGAGAAGAAATAATACTTAAAAAAAGGAAGTTTTAAATAAAGAGAAAGACTACCGAGATACCTACGACATCGCTGACAATTTTTCTGACAGATAATCTTAAAACGCGAGTTTCTATTGCATCCTGGTATGGTCAACATAAATGGTTAAGTGGTAATGTGGTGCAAAATAAACTTCTCTTGGTCTTGTTTGTTGCTGTCAAAGGAAAAAATAAAAAGAAAAGAAAGAAAGGGGAATTTCAACAAATAATATGGATTGCTTCATCACACTGAAACTCACAGCATAACAGCTTATTTGGTGAGTGAAATTATTATTTTTCATTAATAGCAATAATAATAATATAATAATAATAATAATAATAATAATAATAATAATACAGTAATAATGATATTAATAATATAATAACAATAATAATTATCATAAACAAACATTTCCTATCGGAGGCACTTAAACTAGTTGCATCTGGCCTCACCGAGGATTTCGATCACCGGCTGTTACTGGGTTGTACATTTACAACCTGATTATTATAGACCAAAATGATGTATCATTTATCAATTTTGTCATTTTCTATAATTTCTATATAACATTAGGCTTAATTTAAGTAATTTAGAACAATTTTAAAATAATTTAAAACAATTTAAAATTTTTATTGTGATGTAAAGGAGAAAAATAATTTCAACTGCAGCCAACTGAAACCCCATCAGCTTCCACGCGTACCATTACACAGATTGTTTTACATGGGCCCTCCCCATCCTTCACTATAAGCTCAATTAACTGCAGTGGCTGGGACGCAAACCTGTGATCGTAGGCACAATATGCTGGCCGGACACATCTTGTGTGCCTTAAACCGCTCAGCTAACCCAACAAAAATTATAAGTCAGGAGTACACCAGAGATCATACCTGGGTCCATAGGATTAATTCAAATGTTTTCTTTTACTGACATTTCAAAGTACTGATGAAGGAATCCTGATAACCTCATCACTGATAGTTTCAAGTTGTGTTTTTTCTATTATTCAGAAATTGCTTAGGACTTAACGACAAAGTTTCACTTCAAGAAATAGCTATCATTGTGCTACAAGAAGCAGAAGAGATTTTTTACGTCAATGTCTCTTCAAATAAACCGATGTCTCCAAATTGAAGGAGTAAATCATCTAATTGAAGGAAATAAAAAAGTGTCTGATGATCAGACATCTTGCGTACAAACCTACTATTTTTTCACAAAATATGATATAGCTAGATTCTGTACATTCAAAATGAGGAATTCTTTGAGTGTGGTATTTTGTTTCAAAACTTTCCATTCTCTTGAGATAAATTGCATTGAAAGTCTGGCTTATTTTCAACATTTCTGTTGTAAAGCCTGATTTTAGATACAATTTATCTTATTTATGCAGTATTAATTTACACTGTATGTACGACATATGTTCTTGATTCTAATTTTAATTTCTCTCCCTTTTCTACTGAGATTTACATGATTATTTGCACAATCCAGTGTTGTCAGCATGATATCCACTATAATTCCATTGAAAATTCATTCAGTTATTGTTGAAAAGGGCAATGTGTCATTGTCATTGCTTTCTTACATAAAATATACACAGATTCTCTTTTAACATTGACTATCTCTGTGTTAAGTCAACTCCTGTCTTTTTCTCAGACTCAGAGGATCCTATGACATCAAAATAGCTCCACTGAATGTATAGACCCTAGCTCCACCGAACGTATAGCTTTACCGAATGTGATCAAGTGCTGGTTAACACTTTGAATCTGGTGGTTGTAAATATGCAACCTTATTATTATAGATCAAAATTAACTATCACTTATCAATTTTGCTATCTTCTTTAATTTTATATAAGATTAAACTTAATTTAAATACTTTAGAATAATTTTAATTGATTTAAAACATTTTTAAAATTTATTATATTGTAATGTTTTTTCTTTCTCTTAAAAAGGAGCAAAATCATTTCAACTGCAGTCAACTGAAACCCCGTCTGCTTCTATGGGTACCATTACACCGATTCTTTTACATGGGCTCTCCCCATCCTTTACCACAGACTCAATTAATTGCAGTAGCTGGGATTCGAACCTGCGATCTTAGGCATAATATGCTGGCCGGATATATCTTGTGGGCCTTAAACTGCTCGGCTAACGAACCCAACACGACTTTACCCGATTATGCAACTATAAAAACCCCTGGTTAAAAGTTGGATATTAGTGTGCGATACTGATATAATTCTTCCCGACAGAAAAGGCTATGGATCTGTGAAATTTCGTCCACACCTGTGGAGTAACGGTCAGCGCGTCTGGCTGCGAAACCAGGTTGCCCGGGTTCGAATCCCGGTCGGGGCAAGTTACCTGGTTGAAGTTTTTTCCGGGGTTTTCCCTCAACCCAAAACGAGCAAATGCTGGGTAACTTTCGGTGCTGGACCCCGGACTCATTTCACCGGCATTATCACCTTCATATCATTCAGACGCTAAATAACCTAGATGTTGATACAGCGTCGTAAAATAACCCAATAAAATAAAAAAAATACATCTCTGAAATTTCTAACTTCTACATTTCTACATGAATTAATTTGAAAGTTTTACCACATATTTCTTACAATGTGGACATGCAATATACAAATTTTCACTTTGATAATCCAATTACTTTACTTATAATTAACTTTTCAATTTTTTTAAAATACAGAATTGTAACTGTAACAATTTTCAAAGTTTATATAATTTTTCTTTAAATTTATATTTAGTTCATTCCTGATAGATGTCTGTAAACTATGGAACATGCTTTTCATATTTTTCGAATTACTTTTTGAGAAAAAAAGTATTTATGCTTATATTTGTTAATTTTTAAATTTTTTAAAACTTATTACATCCTCAACAGATGGTGATTTCAATGCTTTCAATAGCAGAAGGAAACGCATGTGTCAGTTTACTTCACAAGTTTTTGTGGACTTCTGTGCAAAATTTCACTAAGATTGGAGGAAAGCTTCATTCATTAGAGCATTTTGAATGCTACAAAATGTAGAAAATTGGAAAATGGAGAAAACAAGTGTCGCAGTACAAGATGCATATACAGAAAATTGTGTTCCTTCTAACTGTCCAGCTCCATATGTTGGACCTTCTTCCTTCTTCTTTTGTTCTTCTGTAGATAGGCCTATTTTGGTCAGTCTGAGCCACTTACTTGCTGACATATGTGCTGCTTTTTTGGAGAACTCGCTGTGTTGAATTCAATACTCATCCCTTGCTTGGCTTAACATCTTAGCACTGTCACTTATGTCCAGCCCAGTCACACCTTCCTTCACTTTTACAATTACTTCAGACACCATATTGAATATACTAATTCCTGAAGTAGCCGCTATGGCAATCTTTTTCAACGATCCATACGCTTCTGGAAGTGTTTTCCATAAAAGAGTATGCTAACATTCATTCTCATTCTGGGTTATTCCATTGGTACACCTCTGTAATAGTTCATTAAAAGCAAGCCTTTGATATGCTGATAATATTTTGGCTACCACGTTTCAGAAAGCACAGTGTTCCTTGTGGAGCCGTTCTGTTTTGGAGGTATCTCACCTTGAGCAATGCCTCAATTGAAAAAATTACCATGATGTTTCTCCACCAGGGCACCTATACTTTGTTCCATAATGTCTGACAAGAGAAGTAAACACTGCCAGCAAAGGAGGAGAGAAGTATAATAACTATTCAACCAATGGCAGAGGTCTCATTCCATGCTTGTCTTGAAGTTGGATGGTCTAAAGCACTCTACCATCTCCCAACTTCAATGTGGAAAATTAGAAAATGGAGAAAACAAGTGTCGAAGTACAAGATGCATATAGCAAAAATTTCTGTTCCTTCTAACTGTCCAGCTCCATATGTCAGACCTTCTTCCTTTTTCTTTTGTTCTTCTGTAAATATTTTGGTCAGTCTGAGCCACTTACGTGGTGACATATGTGCTTCTTTTTTGGAGAACTCGCTGTGTTGAATTCGATACTCATCCCTTGCTTGGCTTAATTTCTTAGCACTGTCACTTATGTCCAGCCCAGTCACGCCTTCCTTCACTTTTACAATTACTTCAGACACCATATTGAATACACTAACCCCTGAAGTAGCTATGTCAATCTTTTTCAAAGATCCATACGCTTCTGGAAGTGTTTTCCATACAAGAATATGCAAACATTCATTCTCATTCTGGGTTATTCCATTGGTACACCTCTGTAATAGTTCATTAAAAGCAAGCCTTTGATATGCTGATAATATTTTGGCTACCACGTTTCAGAAAGCACAGTGTTCCTTGTGGAGCCGTTCTGTTTTGGAGGTATCTCACCTTGAGCAATGCCTCAATTGAAAAAATTACCATGATGTTTCTCCACCAGGGCACCTATACTTTGTTCCATAATGTCGGACAAGAGAAGTAAACACTGCCAGCAAAGGAGGAGAGAAGTATAATAACTATTCAACCAATGGCAGAGGTCTCATTCCATGCTTGTCTTGAAGTTGGATGGTCTAAAGCACTCTACCATCTCCCAACTTCAATGTGGAAAATTAGAAAATGGAGAAAACAAGTGTCGAAGTACAAGATGCATATAGCAAAAATTTCTGTTCCTTCTAACTGTCCAGCTCCATATGACAGACCTTCTTCCTTTTTCTTTTGTTCTTCTGTAAATATTTTGGTCAGTCTGAGCCACTTACGTGGTGACATATGTGCTTCTTTTTTGGAGAACTCGCTGTGTTGAATTCGATACTCATCCCTTGCTTGGCTTAATTTCTTAGCACTGTCACTTATGTCCAGCCCAGTCACGCCTTCCTTCACTTTTACAATTACTTCAGACACCATATTGAATACACTAACTCCTGAAGTAGCTGCTATGTCAACCTTTTTCAACGATCCATACGCTTCTGGAAGTGTTTTCAATACAAGAATATGCAAACATTCATTCACATTCTGGGTTTTTCCAGTGGTACACACCTCTGTAATAGTTCATTAAAAGCAAGCCTTTGATATGCTGATAATATTTTGGCTACCACGTTTCAGAAAGCACAGTGTTCCTTGTGGAGCCGTTCTGTTTTGGAGGTATCTCACCTTGAGCAATGGCTCAATTGAAAAAATTACCATGATGTTTCTCCACCAGGGCACCTATACTTTGTTCCATAATGTCTGACAAGAGAAGTAAACACTGCCAGCAGAGGAGGAGAGAAGTATAATAACTATTCAACCAATGGCAGAGGTCTCATTCCATGCTTGTCTTGAAGTTGGATGGTCTGAAGCGTTCTACCATCTCCCAACTTCAATGTTGAAAATTGGAAAATGGAGAAAACGAGTGTCGAAGTACAAGATGCATATACAGAAAATTCTGTTTCTTCTAACTGTCCAGCTCCATATGTTGGACCTTCTTCCTTCTTCTTTTGTTGTTCTGTAGATATTTTGGTCAGTCTGAGCCACTTATGTGCTGACATATGTGTTTTTTTGGAGAACTCGCTGTGTTGAATTCGATACTCATCCCTTGCTGGATTTAATTTCTTAGCACTGTCACTTATGTCCAGCCCAGTCACAACTTCCTTCACTTTTACAATTACTTCAGACACCATATTGAATACACTAACCCCTGAAGTAGCTATGTCAATCTTTTTCAAAGATCCATACGCTTCTGGAAGTGTTTTCCATACAAGAATATGCAAACATTCATTCTCATTCTGGGTTATTCCATTGGTACACCTCTGTAATAGTTCATTAAAAGCAAGCCTTTGATATGCTGATAATATTTTGGCTACCACGTTTCAGAAAGCACAGTGTTCCTTGTGGAGCCGTTCTGTTTTGGAGGTATCTCACCTTGAGCAATGCCTCAATTGAAAAAATTACCATGATGTTTCTCCACCAGGGCACCTATACTTTGTTCCATAATGTCTGACAAGAGAAGTAAACACTGCCAGCAAAGGAGGAGAGAAGTATAATAACTATTCAACCAATGGCAGAGGTCTCATTCCATGCTTCTCTTGAAGTTGGATGGTCTAAAGCACTCTACCATCTCCCAACTTCAATGTGGAAAATTAGAAAATGGAGAAAACAAGTGTCGAAGTACAAGATGCATATAGCAAAAATTTCTGTTCCTTCTAACTGTCCAGCTCCATATGTCAGACCTTCTTCCTTTTTCTTTTGTTCTTCTGTAAATATTTTGGTCAGTCTGAGCCACTTACGTGGTGACATATGTGCTTCTTTTTTGGAGAACTCGCTGTGTTGAATTCGATACTCATCCCTTGCTTGGCTTAATTTCTTAGCACTGTCACTTATGTCCAGCCCAGTCACGCCTTCCTTCACTTTTACAATTACTTCAGACACCATATTGAATACACTAACTCCTGAAGTAGCTGCTATGTCAACCTTTTTCAACGATCCATACGCTTCTGGAAGTGTTTTCAATACAAGAATATGCAAACATTCATTCACATTCTGGGTTTTTCCAGTGGTACACACCTCTGTAATAGTTCATTAAAAGCAAGCCTTTGATATGCTGATAATATTTTGGCTACCACGTTTCAGAAAGCACAGTGTTCCTTGTGGAGCCGTTCTGTTTTGGAGGTATTTCACCTTGAGCAATGGCTCAATTGAAAAAATTACCATGATGTTTCTCCACCAGGGCACCTATACTTTGTTCCATAATGTCTGACAAGAGAAGTAAACACTGCCAGCAGAGGAGGAGAGAAGTATAATAACTATTCAACCAATGGCAGAGGTCTCATTCCATGCTTGTCTTGAAGTTGGATGGTCTGAAGCGTTCTACCATCTCCCAACTTCAATGTTGAAAATTGGAAAAGGGAGAAAACGAGTGTCGAAGTACAAGATGCATATACAGAACATTCTGTTTCTTCTAACTGTCCAGCTCCATATGTTGGACCTTCTTCCTTCTTCTTTTGTTGTTCTGTAGATATTTTGGTCAGTCTGAGCCACTTATGTGCTGACATATGTGCTTTTTTTGGAGAACTCGCTGTGTTGAATTCGATACTCATCCCTTGCTGGATTTAATTTCTTAGCACTGTCACTTATGTCCAGCCCAGTCACAACTTCCTTCACTTTTACAATTACTTCAGACACCATATTGAATACACTAACCCCTGAAGTAGCTATGTCAATCTTTTTCAAAGATCCATACGCTTCTGGAAGTGTTTTCCATACAAGAATATGCAAACATTCATTCTCATTCTGGGTTATTCCTTTGGTACACCTCTGTAATAGTTCATTAAAAGCAAGCCTTTGATATGCTGATAATATTTTGGCTACCACGTTTCAGAAAGCACAGTGTTCCTTGTGGAGCCGTTCTGTTTTGGAGGTATCTCACCTTGAGCAATGGCTCAATTGAAAAAATTACCATGATGTTTCTCCACCAGAGCACCTATACTTTGTTCCATAATATCTGACAAGAGAAGTGAACACTGCTGGCAGAGGAGGAGAGAAGTATAATAACTATTCAACCAATGGCAGAGGTCTCATTCCATGCTTGTCTTGAAGTTGGATGGTCTGAAGCGTTCTACCTTCTCCCAACTTCAAGATAAGCATGGAATGATACCTCTGCCATTGGTTGAATAGCAATTACACTTCTCTCCTCCTCTGCTTGTAATGTTCACTTTTTCTGTCACACATTATGGAACAAAGTACAGTGTCGTGAATGCTGATCTGTAGACAGGGGCGGACACAGGATTTTTTTTCAGGGAGTGATTTGAGGAGATAGTAAAAATGGAGTAATGAGAATTAAGTTTATATACTCACAATTTGTTTCCAAGTCATAAACATTTACAAATTGGCCTGAGTAGCGTAGTCGGTATAGCCTTCTGTGCTCGAAGTTGCGGGTTCTACCCCAACCCAGCTCGATGGCATTTAAGTGTGTTTAAATGCGACAGGCCTCATATCAGTCGATTTACTGGCATGTAAAAGAAGTCCTGAGGGAAAAAATTCCAGCACACTGGCAACGCTGATATAACCTTGGCAATTGCGAGCCTTGTTAAATAAACCATAATTTTTTTTATTTTAACATTTACAATGACTGCAATACAAAAACAATGACAGAATGACATTTACAGAAGAAGGCGATGAGGCTTCTTAGACATTTCATCCAGTACTTCATGAGCTTTTACTTCTACATTTTTATGTATATACATCGAGGCCAGTCCATTTAATCTGTCTGCTCCTCAAGTAAGTCTTCAAATACCGAAATGTTGAGAACGACCAACGACCTTTCTGGTGTTGCTGTAGTTACAGGCAACGTGCAGAAAAGTTTCAGCGCCTTGCGAGTGCAGGGAAAAATAATTTCATTGCACCTGTTCAAAGATGATATAAAATCAGTAAGTATTAGGTGAAGATTTTTCTGATGAAGGAAATTTCTTCTCCACATCTTCAATTCATTGAAGAAAGACTCTGGTGATGCATCAACATCATTGGGCCACTGATTTACTACAGCCTGAACAGCAGTTTCTAAATCTTCATCTGATGCTCGCACTATGTTTTTAGGCAGAAAAGTTTGTATGGACTTTAGGATTCCTTATGTTTTAAAAACCTGTCCTTGAGCTGACTAATGAAATAGTCTAAGAAGAGAAGGAAAATTACAAGTCTAAAATACTCTTCATGACTCTCTGTCTTGAAGTAAGAACGCTGTGTTTGTCTTCCTGCAATTCTTGGAATTTAACATTTTAGCAAGGAGAATTTACGTGGAAAACTCTCTAATTCCTATGTACTGTACATTCACGAATTAAAATCAATATTATTTTTGTTTCTTGTTTCATATTTTTCTCAAAATTTCGGGAGGGGATATATCCCCTTAATCCCCCCCCCCTTGCATCCGCCCCTGTCTGTAGACATGCAGTGCTCTAAAGTGGCATACACTGCAGTCTTCATGTGTTCTACATTTGGAACATTTTTCTTTATAGCACTTCTATAGAAATTAGTTTGTTTGTTATTGTTTCATCTGTCAATCTGCTCGATATGAATTGTACAATTTTGTATAACTTGACGAAAGTATGCTTGTAAATTGAATTAATCTGTTTACTATGTATTGTATATTTTTGTATAGCTTGGCTGATGAATTGTATGTGCTGTAAATTGAATAGTAATCTGTATAGCTCAACTGATGAATTGTTTATTCTTGTAATTTCAAGTAATTTGCATGAAATGTATTATATTTTATAGCTCAACTGATGAATAATTGTTTATTTTGTAATATAATAATCTGATTGCTGTATACTGTATACTTTTTGTAGAGCAACCAACATAGCCCAGTCGGCAGACTCACTGGCCTGCTGATCCGGAGCTGCGCTCGGTCTTGTGTTGGATTCCTGTTTGGTCTGAGTGCCTGGTTGGTTTCTTTCTGAGGTTTTCCCCAGCCGTGGGGCAGATGCCGGGTGATCTATGGCAAGACCTCGTCCTGACCTCACTTCATCTCGCCAAAAAATTGTAATCATATAAAATTTTGGCTTGTTCCACATCTTAAAGCTTCATTGCTGATGTAAAATCTATGGAATAGAATAAATCAGGGGTCGTCAGCACAGAGCACACTGGGGCTAGCCTCTCTTACCCGCGGTAAACGCAGTGCACTATAGTGCTCTCGTAGCTGCTAGCGGGTATGCTCTCTATCTCTCCCTGTTGCACGACCGTGCACATGGGACGGCACCACGTACCCATTGCACATTTCAGCGAGTGCTGACGACCACTGGAATAAATGAATGAAAATGAAATGAAATGTCAAGTTTCCAAGTTTTTTCCCCCTGTGGTCACACCTTTCACTTTCCATTCCTTTATGGTATTTCTCAAACCAGTTCCTGATCTTTTGGCAACATGGTTGAGACATTCATCTTTCTTGATATCAACATCATCACCGTACACATTTTTTTGTCGGTGAATGAATGTCTTTGAATCACCAGTTCCACGCACACACTGGACCGTTTAAATTTGACCTGAGGAGCTTTAAATTGTCATAGGCCAAAATAACACAACTTTAGAAAACTGAAACATTATTTTATCTTTTAGAGTTAAAAACAAAAGTTCCATTTTAATGGTTTTTTCGTTATTTTCACTGATTCATAGTCTTAAGGCAGAAGACGTCTCGAAATTGGATAATTAATACAATGACTAATTTCAGAATTATCGGCTCGTTGTGAGATTCCTGATTCAATCACAACTTGCCTGTCCAAAATCATATTATTTTCTCTTTATATCATTTTTTTTTTTCTTGGAAAAGCAAAATAAGTGTCGTGCTACAGTTGATTGCTCATAGACAATTTTTGTCGTTGCCTAACTATGATTTATATTAGATTGGCATAAGAATAAATAAATAAATAAATAAATAATTAAGTAACTAGTTAACTAGCTAAATAACTAAATAACTAACTAGCTAAATAACTAAATAATTAACTAGCTAAATAGCTAAATAACTAAATAACTAACTAGCTAAATAATTAAATAATTAACTAGCCACATAGTTAAATAACTAAATAACTAACTACCTAAATAAATAACTAACTAAATAACTAACTAGCTAAATAACTAAATAACTAACTAGCTAAATAACTAAATAGCTAACTAGCTAAATAACTAAATAACTAACTAGCTAAATAACTAAATAACTAACTAGCTAAATAACTAAATAATTAACTAGCTAAATAGCTAAATAACTAACTAGCTAAATAACTAAATAACTAACTAGCTAAATAACTAAATAATTAACTAGCTAAATAGATAAATAACTAAATAACTAACTAGCTAAATAAATAAATAACTAACTAGCTAAATAACTAAATAGCTAACTAGCTAAATAACTAAATAACTAACTAGCTAAATAACTAAATAACTAACTAGCTAAATAACTAACTAGCTAAATAACTAAATAACTAACTAGCTAAATAACTAAATAGCTAACTAGCTAAATAACTAGCTAAATAACTAAATAACTAACTAGCTAAATAACTAAATAACTAACTAGCTAAATAACTAAATAACTAACTAATAAATAACTAAATAACTAACTAGCTAAATAACTAAATAACTAACTAGCTAAATAACTAAATAACTAACTATCTAAATAACTGACTAGCTAAATAACTAACTAGCTAAATAAATAAATAAATAAATAAATAAATGAGTAAATAAATAAATAATGTAATTTCCAACCTGTCCCATGTCTAAGTATTCCCTCAGATCTGAGCAAAGACTGGGACTTTAAAATTGTATTATTTTGATTGAATATGTCATCTTGTCAGCTTTCTATAATATTATATAAAAATACATTACTTAGTTACAAATGGCTTATAAGGAACCCGCAGGTTCATTGCCATTGGTCCCTATCCTGAGCAACATTAATCCAGTCTCTACCATCAAATCCCACATCCCTCAAATCCATTTTCATATTATCCTCTCATCTACGTCTTCACCTCCCCAAAGGTTTTTTTCCCTATGGCCTCTCAACTAACACACTATAATTATGCATTTCTGGATTCTCCCATACGTGCTACATGCCCTGCCCATCTCAAATGTCTATATTTAATGTTCCTAATTGTATCAGGTAAAGAATACAATGCGTGCAGTTGTGTAACTTTCTCCATTCCCCAGTAACTTCATCCCTCTTAGCCCCAAATATTTTTTCAAGCACATTATTCTCAAACACCCTTAACCTATGTTCCTCTCTCAAAGTGAGAGTCCAAGTTTCACAACCATACAGAACAACCGGTAATATAACTGTTTTATAAATTCTAACTTTCAGCCTTTTTGAGAGCAGACTGAGTGATAAAAGCTTCTCAACCGAATAATAACAGGCATTTCCCATATTTATTCTTCGTTTAATTTCCTCCTGAGTATCATTTACATTTGTTACTGATGCTCCAAGATATTTGAATTTTTCCACCTCTTTCAAGGATAAATTTCCAATTTTTATATTTCCATTTCGTACAAAAATCTGGTCACGAGACATGATCATATACTTTGACTTTTCGGGCTTTACTTTCAAACCTCTTTCTTTACTTGCTTCAAGTAAAATACTCGTGTTTTCCCTAATAGTTTGTTCTGTATGATTGTGAAACTTGGACTCTTGGGTTAAGGGTGTTTGAGAATAATGTGCTTAGAAAAAATATTTGGGGCTAAGAGAGATGAAGTTACACAACACAGAATTGCACGCATTGTATTCATCACCTGACAAAATTAGGAACATTAAATCCAGACGTTTGATATGGGCAGGGCATGTAGCACGTATGGGCGAATCCAGGAATAAATATAGAGTGTTAGTTGGGAGGCCGGAGGGAAAAATACCTTTGGGGAGGCCGAGACTTAGATGGGAGGATAATATTAAAATTGGTGTGAGGGAGGTGGGATATGATGATAGAGACTGGATTAATCTTGCACACAGGATAGGGACCGATGGCAGGCTTATGTGAGGGCGGCAATGAACCTCCGGGTTCCTTAAAAGCCATTTGTAAGTGTATGTATGTATGTATGTATGTATGTATGTATGTATGTATGTATGTATGTATAAACGATGAATGTAATGTGGTTTTAAGAAGAAAATATTCCATTTTAAATCTTGCGTACACTACTTTTAACACTTGAATATAAGTAATTGATTAACTAGTGGACTTACTCGTGTTAATTATGTAAGTCTGTGCGGCTTACAGGTGTTTCGGTGCTTCATCACACCATCCTCAGAGCCTACTAGATCTCGGCGTCATCTCGTACTTCTCTGCCTGTTGTGTGGGTGCGTTTGATTGTTGAAATTGTTGAAAAGTGGAGTCAAATAGTCTGTGTGTACACATACAACCCAAGAACCAAAAACTCAACACACTAGAACAATACGAAATATACAAACACACTAAAACACACCCCGATCCAATTCTCAACACACAGATCAATTTCAGTACACACACACATTATTTGACTCCACTTTTCAACAATCAAACGCACCCACACAACAGGCCGAGAACTACGAGATGACGCCGAGATCTAGTAGGCTCTGAGGATGGTGTGATGAAGCACCGAAACAGCTCTAAGCCGCACAGACTTACATAATTAACACGAATAATTCCTCTAGTTAATCAATTACTTATAAGAAAAAAATTTTTTTTTAATTCATGAACGTTTTTTAACATCAGTGGTTTACGTTCAAAGTTGGTAGCAGTTGAGCGTATCTTTCTTTGATTTTTGATACGTCATAATATGTTGTGTCGACAATAATAGCATTCTTACGGAGTTACGAGTTTGACTTCCTAGCAGGTGTGTCGTTGCCGTGTTCTGATACTGGCAGGAAACAATGGTGCCTTATCGCTTACGACTTATGTAGTAGTTCGGGATGAGCTGATGCAGATTGTTGGCCTAGCTCACGTTCGAATTTCTGTCATTCTATCTACAAAGGGAATGAAGTAAACTTTATATTAACTTCTGTGCTGTGAAGAAGAAAACGACAGTTTAAGAATAAGCGGTAAGTTAGTCGTTTGTTTATATCTTTTTTACACGCTATGAAAGCGGTTGAGGGCATGGAGGTAGAACTCGATGCTTTCATAATTTTTCAGTAGAATGAGGTGGTATGATCGGCACCAAGCTCCGACCTTCTTTAATCCCGAGGAAAGATTTTGGCGTGTAATAGCCTATACTGTACATCTGTACTCTGCAATGTCTTTCATAAGCGAGAACGAAATGTCATTTGCAACTCAGGCTGTCGAGAACAGGAAGGGATCTGTTTCTTAGAAGAACTACTCGAGCAGCAACTGACACGCTTGCCTGCAGATTCGGAGTTGCGCTTTTGCTTTGGCGTGGGTTCGATACTCGTTTGGGTTGATCTACTTGGTTGATTTTTTGCGAGGTTTTCTCCAACCATAAGGCGAATGTCATGTAATCTATGGCCAATTCTCGACCTTTTTTTAGTTGGTTATTTAACGACGCTGTATCAACTACGAGGTTATTTAGCGTCGATGAGATTGGTGATAGCGAAATGGTATTTGGCGAGATGAGGCCGAGGATTCGCCACCTTACGGTTGGGGAAAACCTCGGAAAAAACCCAACCAGGTAATCAGTACAAGCGGGGATCGAACCCGGGCCCGAGCGCAACTTCAGACTGGCAGGCAAGCGCCTTAACCGACTTAATCTCGCCAAATATTATCTCGCTGTCACCAATCTCATCGATGCTAAATAACCAAGTAGTTGATACAACGTCGTTAAATAACCACCAAAAATATATAAAAATAGGGTAAACCTTGGTAATTTCGTGGCAGTGTTTATTTCGTGATATTTTTTCCTCGCTCTTTCGTGAACTGTTGTAGCTGCTTCACAAAGCGTAGCTGAATGTTTCTGGAAACCGGACAACATAAGCAATCTCTTGGCGGAAATTTAAATCTTGTAAGACCATTGAATGTCCCGCGCCGTGGCGTCTAGGTCTAAGGCATCCCGCCTAGGACTCGCGTTACGGAATGCGCGCTGATTCGAGTCCTCATGAGGGAAGACATTTTCTCATGAAATTTCGGCCAGTGTATGGAACCGGTGGGGAGCTACGATAGGTAGCGAAATCCGATTGCGAATACTAGCTATAACGGCTGGGGGGATCATCGTGCTAACCACACGATACCTCCATTCTGGTTGGATGATCGTCCACCTCTGCTTCGGCATGTGGGCGTGAGGCCAGCAGCCGGCTGGTCGGTCTAGGCCCTTCACGGGCTGTAGCGCCACGGATTATTATTATTATTATTATTATTATTATTATTATTATTATTATTATTATTATTATTATTATTATTATTATAAGACCATTGAATAGTTCACGAAAGAGCCAGGAAAAAATATCACGAAATAACCACTGCCACGAAATTACCAAAGTTTACTAAATTACATAAAATTTGATGTGTATTTATTGCATTGTCAGCTACTGTAACGCTATTTTTAAAGCTCTGGTGTGAAGGGATTTTAAATAACGCTAAATTTTTATTGAAAATTTCCGTGACTTGCTTAATTTCACACATAAAATTGTAATTATATCTACGGAATTATTAATGCTAAATGTATATTTGGTAAAAGTAGAGTACTTCTAAAATTCATTCTAAAATATATTCTTATCGAACCGTAATATTGAGAAACCCCTAAACTTTTCAGGAGATACAAAAAACATTTCAGGTCCTAGATTTGTACTCAAATTATTCCGTTCTTAACACTTGAGTTGAAATGAATGTTGATGAGAATAATCATAATATCATGAGTCTACTTGCTTAGAATATGAAGTCATATATAACTCAATTTCGTAAAGAAATGGACATATGGGTTTTCTCAATATTGTGATTCTATTATTTATTTAAGGTATCAAAATTGTGGGTCGATAGGGCTAAAAACATTTCAATGAATTGTTTATCCTATTTTTTTTCTCGAAATTCGAATCCCAATTTTTTCATTAATTAGTCTCGTAGGCCTATTTCAGTTGTTGCAGCAATGATATTTCTACATACAGAAAATGAAAATTGTTCCTCAATTAGGGAAATAAATCAAATTTCAGCATCCTTCCCCCTCCAAATAATTAGTGAAAATATTTCATTTGAAATGAAACACAATACAAAATGGACTTTAACTCGGAATGAAACCTAACGAATATTTTTAATTTTGTTTCTTGTACAAGACGAAAGTCCGGATCTGCTTCTCATCCTACAAGTACTTGGTTTGTTTTCCTGCGTGGACAATGCAAGAGATTTTTCTTCCATTCAAGGGACTAAATGTTACTTGTTGTGTTGTCCTGTATTGCCTTAGCGATTGTCATTTGTGGCAAATTCCGAAGCAGGGGTCGACACACAATTCAGGTTGACCAGGTCAATGAGGATAATAGTATGGTGATTATTTTATTCTGCCATTGTCGTGACACACTTTGAAGAATTTCCTCATTATTTCTCCTTTCTCATTAGCTTTTTGTTTTGCCGACAAGTGTTTCACAGCTGGTTGTAGCCGTTTGATTGTTGGCGTGCTGAATGTTACATACGATAGCAAATATCGTGTTACTGAAAGTCTGAAATTACATTAGGAAATCCTGTTCTTTATGGTGTACCGGGAATAGAGATTATGTGCGTTCAGTAACATTATTTGGAAAAGGTGAATGTTAATTTTTATACCACCGAACTGTTTCTCTTTCACATGTGTTTTATGAAGGTATTTGACTTACAAAACGTTAATCAAAACCTCTGTGAAATTAATAAATGGTGAAATGAGATTGGTGACAGAATTTAAATAAAATAAGTCAGGCCTCGTTATATAGGCTATAAAAAGAAGGAATATAATATAATATAATATAATATAATATAATATAATATAATATAATATAATATAATATAATATAATATAATATAATATAATATAATATAATATAATATAATATAATATAATGTAATGTAATGTAATGTAATGTAATGTAATGTAATGTAATATAATATAATATAATATAATATAATATAATATAATATAATATAATGTAATGTAATATAATATAATATACTACAATGTAATGTAATGTAATGTAATGTAATATAATATAATATAATATAATGTAAAGTAATGTAATGTAATGTAATGTAATATAATATAATATAATATAATATATGTAATGTAATGTAATATAATATAATATAATATAATATAATATAATATAATATAATATAATATAATGTAATGCAACGTAACGTAACTTAACGTACCATAACTTAACGTAACGTAACATAACATAGGCCTAACATAATATAACATAACGTCCACACCTGTGGAGTAACGGCTGGCACGTCTAGCCGCGAAACCAGGTGGCCCTGGTTCGATTCCCGGTCGGGGCAAGTTACCTGGTTGAGGTTATTTCCGGGGTTTTCCTTCAACCCAATATGAGCAAATGCTGGGTAACTTTCGGTGCTGGACCCCGGATTCATTTCACCGGCATTATCACCGTCACCTCATTCAGACGCTAAATAACCTGAGATGTTGATACAGCTTCGTAAAATAACCTACTTAAAAATATAGGCTAATATAATATAATATAATATAATATAATATAATATAATATAATATAATATAATATAATATAATATAATATAGTGCACACCTGTGGAGTAACGGTCAGCGAGTCTGGCCGCGAAACCAGGTGGACCGGGTTCGATTCCCGGTCGGGGCAAGTTACCTGGTTGAGATTTTTTCCGGGGTTTTCCCTCAACCCAATATGAGCAAATGCTGGGTAACTTTCGGTGCTGGACCCCGGACTCATTTCACCGGCATTATCACCTTCATCTCATTCAGACGCTAAATAACCTAAGATGCTGATAAAGCGTCGTAAAATAACCTTATAATATAATAGGCCTATAATATAATATAATATAATATAATATAATATAATATAATATTAGGCCTATATTAAATAATACTTATAATTCAGATAGATTTTCGCTGCGTACGAACAATTAAAAATTAATTATATAGCCTATTGAGAAAATATGTGAAATAATAGCAACACTTATAACTATTAAATTATCAGCATCATAAAATAAGCATAAGCACACAAGTGCGGGCTCACTCATTTAAAAAAGTGTACTACATTTATGTGTGATTTCTAATCAATGCGATCGTGCGATTAAAAATCGATATAAAAATAGCACGTTATTAGCTAATTAAATTTTATGTTGGTACCGCCGCATATGTTTTTAGACGCTTCAACACCAAGCCGTTCATATTGCTGTAAAAGTGAACCTTTAAGTGAAAATTGGTTTGTCTTGCAAGATACCGTGAATTGTTACAGAATAAGGTAGGCTTAATTGTACATTTCTTTATAATTTTAATAAGAATTTCTCAAATCGACGGTCTTGTGAGGTGATAACAATAACTCTTTCTCTCAGTGGCAATTGCAAAAATGTTATGTTCTCAATTGTGTGAAATGGGTTTTGAGGTTAAGCCCTGATTATTCTTCATAAGATAATATGATAAAATATTCGTTTTCAGAGCCCCATTGCTTATTTTTACTTATTCAACGTACCTATGTTAATATTATATAAGATTTTTATATTTTAAAGTAACACAGAATAGGTTGCATCAAGTTATGTTTGTTCATAATCGTGGTTGTAAGTATGTAGATTTTTCGAAGATGTGTTTTAGTTATTTATTGTGCAGCGTTCTAGTAATTGCTGAATGTTTTTACCACTTTTCGTGTGGTGAAATATGTCTTACGTGTGAAAATAAAATGACCGTGAGGGAGATGGTGATAGTGACGGCCTTACGATTGTGGTGATAACTTAGTGTGTTAGGCCTAGTGTTGATTTTTACGGTGGTATAAATATAAAGGTAATCAAACTTAGTAGTGGCAATGGATATGTAAAAATTTTCATTCCAACTATAGCGACGTTTACCAAAATGGCAGCAGTAATAGTGTTGATGATCGTAATAGTGGCACAGTGGTGATAGCAATACTAATACTGATAGTGACAGTGAAGTAGATGGTGATTTTAGTTCTGATTATAGTGAAGAGAATGATTTTAGTGATGGTATTTAGAATGTGACTATGGTGAATTTGTGCATTACATTTCATTACGTTACATGGCGATACTGACACTGGAGATGGCGTTGCATGTGTGATTGCGATATTAGTGATGACACAATGGTGATAACTGTGCTTGTGGTGACCATAACAATACTGGCGTATGTGACCACTGTGCTGGTGATGTGGTGACAGTGATACAGATAGTCCTAGGCCTCCTAACAGTGTAATTCGTATTGGTGGCAATCAGAGCCCGAATGTTTGGCAAAATTTCTTTTATATGTGGGTTGGCAAGTATTTCGAGGTAGGCGTATTTAGAAGTGAAAGGGTCAGACAGAAGATAAGTTGGATGCACAGAAATTACATCAATATTTGAGAACGTTATTTTTTTTAGGTTATCTGGTTATAGTAGGTCTATGCTAATCTTATAGCTAGTGTTCATAAATACATTAAATGCATCATAAAATGCTTGTCGCACACAAGAGCTGGCTCATCCATTTAAAACAGTGTACTACATTTATGTGTGCTCTCTAAACAATGTTATCATGCAATTAATAATCGATAGTGCGTGCTAGGTCTAAGGGAACGGATAAAAATAGCGAATTAAATTTTATGTTGGTACCGCCGCATATGATTTCAGACGCTTTAACACACTTATATTGCATGCACATATTGGTGGAAAAGTTGAACCTTTACAGCCCAACTTGGATTGTCTTTCAAGAAACAGTGAATTCTCACAGAATAAGGTAGGCCTAATTGTACATTTTTTTATAATTTTAATATGAATTTCTCAAAATCAACGGTCTTGTGGTGTGACGACAATAACTCTTTCTCACGACAATTGGAAAAATGTTATGTTCTCAATTCTGTGAATTGGGTTTTGAGGTTAAGCCCTGTTTTTTCTTTATAATGACAAAATCCTCGTTTTCAGAGCACCATTGCTTATTTTTACTTATTCATCGCACTGTACTTATGTTAATATTATATAAGATTTTTATATTTTAAGGTAATACCAAATATGTTGCGAGAAGTTGTGTTTGTTCATAATCGTGGCTGTAAGTAGATTTTTCGAAGATGTGTTTTCGTCATTTATTGTGCAGCGTTCTAGTAAATGCTGAATGTTTTTATCACTTTTCGTGTGGTGAAATATGTCTTACGTGTGAAAATAAAATGACCGTGAGGGAGGTGGTGATAGTGACGGCCTTACTATTGTGGTGATAACTTAGTGTGTTAGGCCTAGTGACGATTTTTACGGTGGTATAAATATAAAGGTAATCAAACTTAGTAGTGGTTTGATTTTACTGATATGTTGCGATATGAAATGTTTAGCTAGCTACAACAACGTCGCAATGAAAACTGAAAGAAAAATAACCGTTAAAAATATCGTTAGACCCGCACTCATTGTTGCCTTGTCAAATAAACACAAGCGATAATTAAAACGCTTAGACCCTACTGTTATACATTTTTGCACGGCAGCACTCATTGTTGCAAAGAGAATATGAACTGAATGAAAGATAATAATATACATTCGGGACTGAGTGTGTGTCCATGTAGCTATGCATCCATCCATCCATCCATCCATACACACATCCAACCACACATCTATCCACCCATTCTCCATCCACCCACTTATCCACCCATCCATTCATCCATACACCCATCCAACCACTCACCCATTCATCCACCCATCCATCCAACCATCCATCCATCCACCCACTCATCCACCCATCCATCCAACCATCCATCCATCCACCCACTCATCCACCCATCCATCCAACCATCCATCCATCCACCCACTCATCCACCCATCCATCCATCCACCCACCCATCCATCCATCCATACACACACCCAACCACCCACCCATCCCCCATTCTCCATCCATCCACCCATTCTCCATCCACCCATTCTCCATCCACCCACCCATTCATCCATACACCCATTCAACCACCCACCCATTTACCCATCCATCCACCCACCTATCCACCCACCCACCCACCCACCATCCATCCATCCATGCATCCATTCATTCACCCATCCACCCACCCATCCATCCAACTATCCAACCACCCAACCATCCACCCATTCATCCATCCATCCACCCACCCACCCTCCATCCATCCATCCATCCATCCATCCATCCATCCATCCATCCATCCATCCATCCATCCATCCATCTATCCATGCATCCATCCATTCACCCATCCACCCACCTATCCATCCAACTATCCAACCAAACCATCCACCCATCTATCCATCTAACTATTCAACCAACCATCCACCCATCTATCCATCCATCCATCTACCCACCCACCCATCCATCCACCCACTCAACAACCCATCCACCCACCCATCCATCCATCTATCCACCCAATCATCAACCCATCCTCCCATCCATCCACCCACCCACCCACCCAACCATCCATTCATCCACCCACTCATCAACCCATCCATCCATCCATCCATCCATCCATCCATCCATCCACCAACTCCATCCACCCAGTCATCCATCCCATTAGGGGAGAGTCGGGTAGTATCGGACAGCGGGTAATATCGGACAGTGAGTTTCTTTCATCTACCACACGATGATAGTACCTGATTGACATGGTTACGTATCTGTGATGTCGCATAGAGAAACGTGACCATGTCATTCAGCTACTACCATATGGTGGTACATGAAAGAAACGCACTGTCCGATACTACCCGATGTCCGATACTACCCGACTCTCCCCTAATTCCTGGCTTAGTTGCCTCATGAGTGATGCCTTACTTGTGTCATTTGTGAGGTTCAAACCTGTCTTCGTACAGTTGACTAAACAACAATAAAATTCAGTTATTAGTCGAATAGGCTACATGAGGCGTTGGATTTCCACGCTGATAATCCGGTTTCGAAACGCGGTGAATCCAACTATAATTTGTGGTGAACAAAGACGGTGCTTGCTGGTAGGACTTCGCGGCTCTACCGACGTCTCATTATTGTTACATTAATCATAATCACACTGATTTTATCCAATAAACGTGACAGAAGTTAGTGCGTTAACCTTGAAATTTGCTTGTTGTTTATTTTAACTCAAATTATGGACGTGAAATTGTGGATGAATAAGTACAAGTGAAACAAGTCTATAGAACAGAGAAACTACTTTTCCAATGTACTTTGTTAAGTTACTTTTGGTCTTATGGTTGTTTACTTTATGAATTATGGGTGATTCAATATAATTTCAATGCCTTTTATTGCCCTATTTTTGTTTTATAGAGCCTTTTTAGGCGTCTAAAATACCATTTTTAGTGCCTTAACTTCAGATGTCTAGCTATAAATGACTGCATGAATGAAGATCAATAAAATAATTAAACATCTGATTATAATTTATACTTTATACTTAAATTGATTCCATGTACGAAGCTGTGTGTTTAAGTTATATTTTTTCTTTAATTTTTCTATATTGTATTTGTGTGAATTAACTTTTGAATTCCTTTCATCTAGATGGAACTACACCCGAACACGAGCTTTGCTCTTTCCATAGGTCTAAGCATAATATTTGATGGATTTTCCTGTTATTTTTACAGACTGCGAATTGATTCTGATTCAATATGAGCAATCAACCAGTCAAGACAGATATGCCCGTAGTTGTGGAATGTGGGTTTTGCCACAAACAGTTTTGTAACTCTGTGGTGATCACTATGCCTACATGCCTACATAAATGTAAGTAATATAGGCTATTTCTACTCCCCAAAACACAGTGTCTAAACATTGCAGCCCCAGTCATCGGAAAAATTAAGATATTTATTGTCAAATGCAACGTAGAATTTCTTCTATAGAGGTAATTTTCATTATATTTCAGTCCCTTATGCTGCGAATATATTCGTTGCCCGTTAAGACAAATTACCGTATATTAAAGTCTATTTCTGTTGTTCATTATTTCGTATAGAGTTACAGCCTTGTAGAAACTAGTCCAGTATTTTTTGATAGAAAATCGTGTATTCCATGGTAGAAATTGTTGTAGAATTAGCACCATTGTTCAGTAAAGAGACTTGAATGCGTGTATAGAAAGAGAAGATTTTTAATTAAGAGTTACAAAGTCATAAAACAACCAACTCAATGCCACTGTAGGATACTCAAATAGAACTCTAAGATGGTTAACTTATGAGTTTTACAATTTATGTGAATGGTAATTTTGTATGTATGTATGTGTATAATAATTTTGAAACAGGTGGACTATTAGCTAGAAGTTTCAGACTTGTGGAGAGCATTTGTACACCTTGTATTGAAAGTTATATAAAAAATACTTTTGTGTCTACGAAAGTTTGTGTTAATATTTATTCAGAGATAGCCAACATCAAGATTTTAAGTGATATTATTATTATTATTATTATTATTATTATTATTATGATTATTATTATTATTATTAGACTATTATTATTACAAATGTATTTTAAGGAACCCGGAGGTTCATTACCACCCTCACCTAAACCTGTTATCAGTCCCTATCCTGAGCAAGATCAATCCACTCTCTACAATTTTATCCCACCTCCCAGAAATCCATTTTAATGTTATACTCTCATTTTATTGTTATTATTATTATTATTATTATTATTATTATCACTTACGAACGTCTTTTAAGAACCCGGAGATTCATTGCTGCCCTCACATAAGCCCGCCATCGGTCCCTATCCTGAGCAAGATTAATCCACTCTACAATTTTATCCTACCTCCCTCAAATCCATTTTGAAATTATACTCCCATTATTTTTATATTATCAGACATTATTATTATTATATCAGATATTATTATTATTATTATTATTATTATTATTATTATTAGACATTATTATTATATCAGATATTATTATCATTATTATTATTATTATTATTATTATTATTATTATTATTAACTTAGCTAGGCCTACTTACGAACGTCCTTTAAGGAACCCGGAGGTTCATTGCTGCCCTCACATAAGCCCGCCATCGGTCCCTATCCTGAGCAAGATTAATCCACTCTCTACAATTTTATCCTACCTCCCTCAAATCCATTTTGAAATTATACTCCCATTTTGTTATTATTATCAGACATTATTATTATTATTATTATTATTATTATTATTATTATTATTATTATTATTATGTGAT